>NC_068363.1:22392457-22447457 GCF_020536995.1 Dreissena polymorpha
TCGAGCCAGGTCTGACATCGACATTCGGTACTTGTCCCGAATATTGAGCTGAAGCGAATGTGTTGCCAGCTCTGACATCGACATTCTGCAAAAGCCTCGAATATCGAACTGGTGCGAATGTCGAGTCGGCTCTGACATCGACATTCGGCAAAAATCCCTTATATCGATCTGGGGCGAATGTCGGGCCTGCTCTGACATCGACATTCGGCAAAAGTCCCGAATATTGAACTAGGGTGAATGTCGTGCCTACTCTGACATCGACATTCGGCACTAGTCCCGAATATCGAGCTGGGGCAAATGTCGAGTCAGCTGTGACATCGACATCCGGAAAAAAGTCCCGTATATCGGGCTGGGGCGAATGTCGAGCTAGCTCTGACATCGACATTGTGCAAAAGTCCCGAATATCGAGCAGGGGCGAATGCCGATCCAACTCTGACATCGACATTCTACACTATTCCCGAATATCCATCTGGGGCGAATGTCGGGCCAGCACTGACATCGACATTCGGCAAAAGTCCCGAATCTCGTGCTGAAACGAATGTCGAGCCAGCTCTGGCATCGACATTCGGCAAAGTCCAGTGTATTTTTTTTTACATCGTCGGCAGACTGTGCTGTGGTGGTCGCGGCTGCATTGTCATACCAAGTTTGTGCATATTATGAATGTAAACATGTTTTTCGTATGATATTACTAAAACGTTTGCTGGCGAAAACATTCAATTAATTTTCAATTACGGCATGTTTATTTGATGCTACTTTATTTATGTCGTATCAGTCGTTATAATATGTAACTTAACAGGGGTGGAGGGAATGCCCATACGAGACTTAACTGCGTTTAAGTGAGGTTAGTTGTAACTGACTTACAAAACGGCGTCGCTTTTGTTATTTTCGTAAGGAAGAAGCGCGTATTTTTTACCGCGTAGATACTTTATATGTGTATGTATTGTAAATGAATACGCCCTTTGGGCTTTTCTGTGTGCATGCTTCCCTCGTTTTTTTTCAAGATCGCAAACGTCGAAAAAAAAGTTATTGAAAGAAGCGCGTTCACAAATGGGTCATTTATTTACTTGACTTGCGAGATTGGGTATGCATGGATAATATTTAATCTGATATTTAACCTTATTAACGCATATGAACATTAAAATAAAACACAAATCACGATCATTTTAATTTCCCGACGTTCTTTTCTATAATAATTAATATATTGAAGATATAAGAGTGTAAATCCCCCTTTCGGGAACTAACTTGTTTATGCACATGTTATGCTCTGACTTTTAAACGAAAAACACAGCTCATACCTATGTTAGACGGTTTTACACGACATTACTGTTGTGAATAAATTCCGCATTGGTACGAACGTATTGAAGATCTTTTTGTCATTAGAGGTCTGGAGTTAACATTTTATATTGCTTTGCAATTGACGCAGTATGTAATATGTGATGAAATGTTAGTTTTAAGTTATTATATCTAAGGTGAAATACACTGCTGCGATTGTTTTCTCACATATTTAACACAGTAATTTAAGGCATTTGATGGTATTTTTATACAGTGTAATTTTTAAACGTTTTTTATAAATACGTATCAAGAGTATGCCTAAAACGGAATACAACGCTTTCTATTTCCGGGTAACAAAACGATAGTTAAAGGTTTAAAATAGAACGCGTTACTAAGTGTGTGCCTTTTTAGATAGCGAAAGGTACATGACAATCCAACTATCAAACAAAGTACAAGACAAGTACCACGCCAGTAAAAACACAATACAATCAATTTGACTTGCAATATAAGTGGAATGAACAACCAAAAAAGGTAAAGCCTGTTCAATACTATTACAATGTTGTTTTTAGAAAATACTAACATTAGTAAGATTCGGAATAAGTTTTAGCAATTCGGAATACATGACGGACTCGATTTGCAAATCAGTGCATTAAGTGTTAATTGCAGATTCAAAAATATGTGTTTATTTAATATAAGGAAATTTAAAGCGTTTTGCAACAACGATACTGATACATGTATAATAACTTTGATGTGACACATTTTGGAAGACCTACTTATAAACAAGTTCTGTAGTTGGTGAAAGTGGACTTGTAGTGGATAGAAAGAGTTGTGCAAAGGCAATACATTATATGATTTTTTAGAGAAATGATCAATATATACAGGTATTTAATTGTTCTTTTATTTCTTTTGTAAATACAAATTATTTGAGACGGTTGTTTTGAGGAAATAACATATAAGTTCATCCATACATTAGTTGTTTCAAACATTACATGCGTATCTTTTATTATTTCAAGTGCCGAATGGTTTGTTTCCGAAATGGTGATTGGTGATGATGATGATGATTGGTGATGATGATGATGATGATGATGATGATGATGATGATGATGATGATGATGATGATGATGATGATGATGATGATGATGATGATGATGATGATGATGATGATGATGATGATGATGATGATGATGATGATGATGATGATGATGATGATGATGATGATGATGATGATGATGATGATGGGATGATGATGCTGATGATGATGATGATGATGATGATGATGATGATGATGATGATGATGATGATGATGATGATGATGATGATGATGATGATATGATGATGATGATGATGATGATGATGATGATGATGATGATGATGATGATGATGATGATGATGATGATGATGATGATGATGATGATGATGATGATGATGTAATATTAATATGAAAAAAATATTCGACTCTTGACCAGTTTCCGGGCGTTAAATAGAATAATACACACACACCGCAACTGAGTTTTATATCGTCGCCACATAACTGGGTCTTCTTAGTAACATCCCGCTGTACTTTCCAACTATACTGGGAACGCGCGTCAAGCAGTAAAAGTTTTGCGCACAATCAGTTGTTGTTATACTGGATATACACAATCTACAACAGATAACTACATGTATAGATTGTATTTCTGAAACAAACGATTTATTGTTATGCCGAAGTTACGGGCGCTTTGAACCTTTGCTTATTTTGGTAAAAACAACGAATCAAATTTTCATACCGCATAATAATGTTAAGAAAAGTGATAATATGTCAATAAAATGCACAAAGAAAACTAAGTATATAAGACTTCCCTGTAAGTATGCAGCAACATCACGAGAATCCGGTAAATATGTCCAGTTGTCTTTATTTAGAGAAATGTGTATGCCATAAGTACACATTCAAGTTATTTATTTTTCTGTTCATTTTTTTCAATTGAGCCTTTAAATAGTGCATGTGTTTTTTTTAATTTTATCTACGTAATTACCACTACGATACAATTTAAAAAAATGTGTTCCTTAATGATTATTTGTAACAGATTCAATAGCCGGTCAAGAAGTAACAGTTTTACAAACAATAATTTGTTATTATACAGAATATACATAATAAACAAAAGATAAACACATTTCCAAACTGTCTTTCTGAAACAAACGTTTTATTGGCATGCCGACATACGAAAATAACGGTCGCGTTTCAATATTCGTTCCGCATACTACTTCCACGTTTAAAATAAGGTGTTTATTTTTTAATGTGGATAAATTTCACTGTAGTATTTTTTCCACTGTTTAAAAAAAGGAAATAAAATCTTTTTATATAAACCAAAAACATTTTATAAGTGCCGTTTATCTTTTCGACGTTTTAATAGCATCAGACACGCAATATCAGACTGTACGTTCGAACGTCGTTTTATGTCTACGAAGGAAACAAATATAGTAATAGCTTTTAGTATCTCCGTCCAACAACTTACAACATATCGGCTTCGCTTCTGCTGATTTTTTAAATTCATACTCATTTACATTTCTTGTTACTTACAAAACAATGATGGGATACAGATTCTTGATATGACCGAATCGGAATTGAAAATGGTGGTAGACCATATGGGTCATCACCTTAACGTTCACAACGATGTTTACAGACAACAAAGCTCTATGCTAGAAAAAAAAGAAGGAGGCAAGGTTATAAGTTGCCACTAAAATGGACATAAAATGATAAATAATGATTTTTTTTTTTACTGAGATTCATTTAACAAATTTAATAGATATGCTTTGCTTTGATTAATATTGTTATTTGCTTAGATTAATATTGTTATTATCAAATTTGATGGAACCATTTACTGAAATACATATTATATACATGAATATTTAAAACACGAAAATATTCATCACATTTTATTATTAGTTGTTTTCGGTACAAAAAGAACAGTCTTTACTAAAGCTCGATAATACACAAAATTTATGAACTCGTTTAATCAAATATGGTCGAAAATTCCAAATCCTGAATATACACCTTATCATTTAATAAGTATTTTATTATAGATATGCCGCAACCTTTTAAGAGCGTCAGTTTATCAGATAGTGAACGTAAAAATAGTAATAATTGAATATTAAATCGCCTAAAAGAATTTTATTTAGGACACAGGTAATGCAATTTTTTATTCTTTGTAAAGTGCATATGATGTATAATTAAAACTACACAAATTTCTCTTCATTCATTGAGGTCATATAAAACGAAAGCTCAGGAAGCTTGCATCATGCTGCATCGGAAACTCTTTCGGGTGTGTTAATAAATAATAACACGCATGATGTTGTAATTATTTTTAACAATAAAAACAGATAAATATTATATATCTCAAATGCCGTTATGTTTCAAAGATTTCACAACATACAGTGTAGTTTGGAATATAAAGTGGTTAATTATTTCAGTATCTAATTAATAACTATTGGTTTTGTTACGATTCTTAATCAGTATTGCATCGAAAAATACTGTATAGAGTAAAACGCATATAAAATTAATTGTTACGTTTGAACCATATTTGAATAAAACATAAATTTTGTGGCAGCTTAGTTAACTGCTCGTTTCTCAAACGATCGTATGATGTAATAATAAACACATGGGCACTTATCAAATGATTGTTTCATTTGTTAAAGTTTATTTTTGTGACAAAGTCCGATGACCGAGAATCTACATGCAGGTACTATACTAATGCAAAAAAAATGCAACACAACGAAAAACAGACAGGACCTGGATTTTTATAAAATGATACATCCTTTAAACGAAAAATACCATTAAACCGCAAAGTGTCGTATCTGATTAGCCTGTGCGAACGGAACAGACTCATATGTGACGATACTTAAGTATATGCATTAAGCCCCGTTTTCCCAAAGCGAGGCTCGTATTAAAGTCATAGGATAAGAATTCTTGTTTTAACAAAGAGCGAGGAATAAATAACCACTAATGTAAATGTCAAAATATGTAAGAGAATTTTTTTTACCTCGTTAAGTATCATGACTCTAGTCTCATAAGCACACGATTTGGAGTATTATCATAAAGTACAAAATGGTGATAAGAACTGCTCAGTATTTTTAAGTATTAAAGGTATTTGAAGGAGGGGCCATTCTATGGGAACAATGGGTATGTTAGAAGGTCATATTTTTAGCCGTGCTCTAAGCAAACGGGGCTTAATGCATGTGTGTAAAGTTTCTTCAAAATAGCCCGTGCAGTCCGCACAGGCTAATCGGGGCCGACACTTTCCGCCTGGATCAGTGTTTTTTAAATGAGAATTTAGAAGGGATTACAAAATCCGTAAAGCGGAAAGTGTTGTCCCGGATTTGTCTGCGCGGATTTCAATGCTAATCTGTGACGACACTTTTCGCACATGCACTGAACTCGTTTTTTCCAGACCGTGGCTCATTTATAAAAAATTTCTGCAGTAACGCCAGAGATTTAGAAAACAGCACAAACAAGTAATCTTACAATTCAAGTATTTAATTTCTACCTACCTAAATTTTAATTGTGCTGGAATATTGGAATATTGGTAGTTTGTCGGATGGTCCTGAAAAGAAATGCTTACGAAAATTTTCGTATGGTTTTTAGCTTATGTCATGGACCTGTGTCCGTCGTGTGTGCGTGCGTGCGTCCATGCGTGCGTGCGTTAACTTTTTCTTGAAACATCTTCTTCTCCTAAACTACTGGTCCAATTCTGATGAAATTTCTCAGGAATGTTCCTGTGGTGAACCTCTTTCAAATTTGTTCAAATGATGCCCCTGGGGTCAAATTTTACTTGGCCCCTGGGGTCAAAAAATTGAAAATTTGCTTATATAAGGCCTATTTTGTGCAAACTTTATAAATCTTCTGGTCCATAACCGTATGGCGTAGGGCTACCAAATTTGGTATGTAGTGACATCTTATAGTCCTCTATCAAGTTTGTTCAAATTATGCCCCTGGGGTCAAATTTGACCCTGCCCCGGGGGGGGGGGGGGGGGTAAAAAATTGAAAATTTGCTATATAAGGCCTATTTTGTGCAAACTTTAAAAATCTTCTTGTCCATAACCATTCGGCCTAGGGCTATCAAATTTGCTATGTAGTGACATCCTATAGTTTTCTACCAAGTTTGTTCAAACTATGCCCCTGGGGTCAAATTTGAACCAGCCCCGGGGGTTAAACAATTGAAAATTTGCTTTTATACGGCCTATTTTGTGCAAACTTTAAAAATCTTCTTGTCCGTAACCATTGGGCCTAGGGCTACCAAATTTTCTATGTAGTGACATCTTATAGTCCTCTACCAAGTTTGTTCAAATTATGCCTCTGGGGTCACATTTGACCCTGCCCCGGGGGGTGGGGGTCAAAAATTTGAACATTTGCTTATATAAATCCTATTTTGTGAAAACTTTAAAAATCTTCTTGTCGATAACCATTGGGCCAAGGGCTACCAAATTTGGTATGTAGTGACATCTTATTGTTCTCTACTAAGTTTGTTCAAATTAAGCCCCTGGGATCAAATTTGACCCTACCCCGGGGGTCAAAAAATTGAAAATTTGCTTATATAAGGCCTATTTTGTGAAAACTCTAAAAATCTTCTTGTCAATAACCATTAGGCCTAGGGCTACCAAATTTAGTATGTAGTGACATCTAATAGTCCTCTACCAAGTTTGTTCAAATTATGCCCCTGGGGTCAAATTTGACCCCGCCCTTGGGGGTCAAAAAATCGAAAATTTGCTTATATAAGTCCTATTTTGTGCAAACTTTTAAAATCTTCTAGTCCATAACCGTATGGCATAGGGCTACCAAATTTGGTATGTAATGACATCTTATAGTCCTCTACCAAGTTTGTTCAAATTAAGCCCCTGGGATCAAATTTGACCGTTCCCCAGGGGTCACAAAATTGAACATATGCTTATATTGGGCCCATTTTGTGCAAACTATAAAAATCTTCATGTCCATAACCATTGGGCCTATTTCTATAAAATTTGGTAGGTAGTGACATCTAATAGTTTACTACTTAGTTTTTTTTCAAATTATGCCCCTGGGAACACATTTGACCTTGCCCCAGGGGCCACACAAATGAACATATGCTTAAATAAGGCCTATTTTGTGCAAACTTAAAAAAACTTCTTGTTCTTAATTATAGAGCTTAGGGCTACTAAATTTGGTATGTTGTGATATCTAATAGTTCTTTATCAAATTTGTTCAAATTATTCCCCAGGGCTCAAGTTTGACCCTGTCCCGGGAGGTCACAAAACTGAACATATGACGTTTACCAGGGGAGATTACTGCGGCCGTGTGGCTGTGACCAACAACAACAACAACATCTTGTAAACATGAGATAAAACCCTGTCTTTTAGTGCCATTTTAGATCAGATGGTGACTGCTCAAAAAGGAATTGAAGTAAGAACATGTGTTCGGAATGTTTTTCTTATAAACTGAAAAAAGTCGGGATTTATTTAAATATGTCGAAAGTGACCATATATCCCGATAAAAAAATTCGGATGACATGTTTATTTAATGTCTTTTTTGTAGTGTTTAAACCAGTTTAATAATATCTTATTGATTTTAAAACACAACTTCCATGAACATAATTATTATTTCCATAAAAGTCAATATATGATACTGCATTGTAAACTCAAACTTTGTATCCTAGAGAAGGTGTTGGAATTAATGAAGTGCAATGTTCTTAACTGTCTATATGCTGCTTTTTAATAACTAATGATTCATTGTTCCATTTGTGAATTGTGACTCATGAATTGTGGAGATATGATCGTCAATTGCTCAACGATCCATATAAATTTCTGATCATTTTATAATTTTCTTAATATAAGTTATGAATTGATCTTAGAAGTCATATGTTTTACTTAATTAAATACATTTATAAATATAAGAAATAATAACTTTAGATTATCATAATATTTTCAGGCCTGTTGGTCTAAGGGATGTGTGGGTTGTTAATTATATGTATGCCCCTCTTCGAAGAAGAGGGTGTTTATTGTTTTGCACATGTCGGTCCGTCCGTCAACCGTATGTCCGTCCACCAGATGGTTTCTGGATGATAACTCAAGAACGCTTAGGCCTAGGATCATGACATTTCAAAGGTACATTGATCATGACTCGCAGATGACCCCTGCTGATTTTGAAGTCACTAGGTCAAAGGTAAAGGTCACGGTGACCCGAAATAGTAAAATGTTTTCCGGATGATAACTCAAGAACGCTTATGCCTATGATCATGAAACTTGATATGTACATTGATCATGACTCGCAGATTACCCTATTGATTTTCAGGTCACTAGGTCAAAGGTCAAGGTCACGGTGACCGGAAATAGTAAAATGGTTTCCGGATGATAACTCAAGAACGTTTTATGCCTAGGATCATGAAACTTCATAGTTGCATTGATCATGATTCGCAGATGACCCCTATTGATTCTCCGGTGAAAGGTCAAGGTCACTGTGACCCGAAATAGTAAAATGTTTTCTGGATGATAACTCAAAAACGCTTATTCCTAGGATCATGAAACTTCATAGGTACATGGATCATGACTCGCAGATTACCCCTATTCATTTTCAGGTCACTAGGTCAAAGGTCACGGTGACTCAACTTATTATAACTCAAGAACGCTTACGCCTAGTATCATGAAACTTCATAGGTACATCTATCATGACTTGCAGATGACCCCTATTGACTTTCAGGTCACTAGGTCAAAGGTCAAGGTCACGGTGACTTCACACAGTAAAATGGTTTCCGGATGATAACTAAAGAAAGCTTACGCCTAGGATCATGAAACTTCATAGTAACATTAATCATGACTCACAGATGGACCCCTTTTGATTTTCAGGTCACTAGGTCAAGGTCACAGTGCCAAAAAAACGTATTCACTCAATGGCTGCCACTACAACTGACAGCCCATGGGGGGCATGCATGTTTTACAAACAGCCCTTGTTTGAGATGATTCTTTACAAAGAAAGATGCTTCTATTGTATTTGTTATAAATGTGTGAAAGGCTCTTAGAAGGAACCAAAGATTATTAACCCATTTACCAAACAACAACAGGATTTTACGGGTTTATAGCTGACGACTTTATAAAAAATAATTATAAAATGAGAAATTGCTCAAGATGAGCAATTTCTCCTTTTATCACAATTATTTCTACCCTACATGATTATTTCCTTAATATTCCATTACAATTTAATTGTCGTCTGCAACCTTTTTCAAATTGGGAAAGTCCAAAATGTGTCGATTGGTAAAGGGTTAAGGCATTTTGATTCCAACGGGTCTTGTGAATCTGTTTCAAATCAAATGCGTATATTTGATTTTCAGCATCTAAAAATATGTGAAATAGAAAGAACGACAATATCTTTTGGAGAGATAACTGTACCTACGTTATAAGCAATGGGCCTGTGCTTCAAAGGAACAATTCCCGGGCTTTTTAGTCTGTTTAGTTAACACGGTAGTAACTTTTTCCATATATAAAAATGCTCATCTTCCAACTTTAAGCGCCCAGTGGGACGAGGGATAGACAGAGAAAGTCACATACTTGAGTACATTTCAACCCATGCGCATTGCGCTTTTTTTTCGCATAAAAAACAGTGGAGCGATACAGGGCCATCATGGCCCTCTTGTTACTTAATGTATCATGAGCAACAGCTATGACACAATATATGACCCGCGAAAATGGGTCTTATGCCACATGAGGACAGCGTAGCTCCAACTATATATCTAAGAACGGTATAAGTTCGCGGAAGCGTAATGGTAATGGTGTCTGTCTAGCAATCATGTGGTCCCGGGCTTGATCCTAACGGGTTTCAAGGAGCCATCTTAAGATCTCTTAATACATCAAGGACCATTTCCGACAATTGTCTGTCGATAAGCCAAAAGCTTTTGATGCATCGAGATAAAGTAATAGTTTTTAAATCATCCTTCCACGCAAATATAGTTAACATATTTTGAAAAGAATTAGACCAGTATACTGGTATTTACGAAATGACGTGTTATGCACTAAACTTAACGCTGATCGATATATCCTGAGTGTTCTCCGTCCTATTTCATCATTTATATTCATTATACGCAAGGTACTGTTGATATTTCATGTTGCGAAGGATCACCATGTGTAAAAACTTTATTTGTATATAATATGTAATTGAAGTTTATTATATTTTCGTTCAATTGAGCTTACCTATATATGTGTAGTATATAGCAGGTGATGCTTAGGATTAAATAACGACTTGTCCCAAAAATATGTTACAAAGCAATAGAGTTGAAACCTGCTTTCATGTTTGGTTACCTCTGACCCCATTAAAATATTTTTGAAAATAATAGATACGCATCTACATTTTTAGGCAAATAACTTGCTTTATGAAGTTGTATCGTTTTCGATACTTTAAACATTGTATACAATACAAGTATTAACATTAAAATTAACAGATTTAATATATGTGTCATCTTCAATAGTATCATTATGGGGTTTAGTAAGTTTGTATTAACTCTAATTCATATTTATTATAATTTTAATAATTAACAGTTACAGAAAGAAGTGTTAAGCCATTATATTGCGTCAAAAAAAATATTTTTAGAAATAAAACCGCGTCGGGAAAATAAAATAATCTTGGATTGTGTTATACTTTACATTATACATGCGCACATTCTGTGTATTATAAGAGAACGCAAATTCTATGCATTATAAGAGAAATTATATTAGTGTATCCAATTGTACTAAGGTCAGGTAAGTCATCATCATCATCACCATCGTCATCATCATCATCATCATCATCATCTTCATCATCATGATCAACATCATCATGATCATGATCATCGTCATCATCATCATCAGCAGCAGCAGCATCACCAATATTCATCATCATCATCAGCATCATCATCATTATCAATCCCGGGGGAAATGAGGGACGACGGTACAAAAATCCTCCTCGCGTCAGGTCTGTTGTGTGCTGCTGAGAGTCATTCATCCTTTTATGGGATAGGATGTCCACTCTTTTACGTTATCAATTCTTTTTTTTCTGACGGCCTCGACATTGACCTCCCTCTAGCGTGTCCTGGAAAACAGTCTTGCACAGAGACTTGTGTCTGTTGACGTGTCCAAGCCAAGCCAGCTTTCGTCGTTAGACGGTCGCCAGTAGGGATTCTTGTGGACCAACAAGTGATGCAGTCATGTTCCGGCGTCTTCGTTGGTCTTGTGCTACGTATAGGAAATGCGGAGCAGTCTTCAGAGACATTTTTGTTCAAATGCCTGTACCCTGCGTTCTGTGTCCGCTCGAAGCGTCCATGTCTCGCAGCCGTGGAGAAGGATTGAAGCTACGATGGACTTGAAGTGCCTGTACGTGGTGGGGAAGCTGATGGAAATGCTTGTCCACAACCTGCTCAGTCTGGCAATCGCTGCGGTCGCCATGGAAATTCGTATGACTAAGTCAGTGAAAATGATTCAGTTAAAAAACTTCTTTTTCTTTCAAGTTCCCAAAAGCGTTTGTTGCACTTAATTGCATATTACTCTCATATTTACCCACATTGTAATTTGCAAATTAAATTAAACTGTTCACCTTATTATTTTGTTTTTCGTGACCATAATACTAGTAAATGTGTTTTGTTTATTATTAAATATGGTTGAGTGTTTTATTTTACACCATTTGTTTTATTTTTCGTTGTTTTCCGAATTGTGTGTTAAGATAGGTGAGTATTTTGTATAGATGATATACCGACATGTTAAATTTATACATGTAAAGAAACTTGTGAATATTGAATGCATTCAAAACCACAATGCGGTCCTAATTTATAACATTTTTTGTAGTTACATTTGTTTTGTTAAGGAACATTGAACCCGATTTTTTTAAACATCGGAATTACTGTTAGTCAATGAAAAGTGAACAATACAAGTCTACTGTACTTCTGTTTTGTTTTGATTCAATATTACTATACTTGTATAATATATATTTACATGCACCCATCGTTTATCGAGTTGTGGATCTCCAATTAGTGGAGAAGAATTGAATCAATGATGATATAAACTTTCAATGTCAAAAGTTTTTATTCTTTATCTATTAGCTATATGTATATCTCAGAAACCTAAAACACATATTGCATTTCATCAGCATACTCGAATTATCAAGTCAGAACACCGTACTGTATATTCACCTCTGTTCGTAAACTATATTCGCGTTTACTTTCGAAAATTAAAAAAAGAGTCAATGGCGGGATAAATACAATATCGGGTAAATGTCAGCACATATAAGTTTACTTTCTCGGCACGAAAACTCAAAGCGACAATGCTTCTGCTTTATGTTCTCTACGTGAAGCTAAATAAGCGTATATATATCTAGTATTTTCTATACGCATGATATCATAAACAATCGGTAGTGAATTAAAATGCAATGAATTTTTGAAAAGTTACTGTATCTTCATACTCGTAATCTGCGTTAAGATAATAATATGACAATAATTATAATTAAATCCAAGTAAAGTCACAAATAAGCACAAAACACCGATTTATAAAAAAAGAAATAAATTAAAAACTTACCCAAACCTTATATCACATTGTAAAATGCAATTTATTTTGTATTATATTTATAGATGAATGATGCCGAATCTGGCACTTTGTTCACCACATTAAACATATTGTTGTTCAATTCATTTTATCAAGTAACTTGGTAATTTTTGTTCTGATATTTTTCAATATTATGCGAAAGTCATTATCCAGACACGTTTTCTATAAGTGGTGTCTGATATACATTGTATTCCATGTGATCAGGGCAATGGAAAATACGACTCCGTTAGGGATACTGTGTGTCTAATTGGTCTTTTAACTTTAATATTTATCATGACCTATAACCTAGAACGAAGTATCTGGTCAAGCGCAAGACTTCTCTGGTCTCGTCATAGTTTTCATTTCTGCAAGGAAACTATAACTTATTTTTAAAAAAAATCCACAGACCACCATGGTAATATGTACGCCCTCCAGCGAGGAACTCTATTTACAAATTACACTTTTACGGAAAGTAGTATACCTCTGAAAATAAACTTCCGTTCAATTACGTCAGAACAAAAATGGAAGATGTTAAATATAATAATTATATGTTGTAGTTTTTTACGGAAGGGTTTAAAAACATTAAAAAATTCCGTCTTCTATACCTTAAAAATGGCATACCATACAAATGGTCTAGTATCCATTTTTTTATATCAAAGAAAATACATTTTAAAGTTACGCAAAATATTTATAGTGAAAAATGTTAACATGTAATATAAATGTCATCATTAATAATATGATTATGGAGTTCAGTAGTTTTGAATTTACTCTAATGATTATGTTTATATTAATAGTAGTAGTAGTAGTAGTAGTAATAAGAAGAATAATAATTATTATAATTATTATTATTATTATTTTTATTATTATAAAATAATTATAATGATAATAATATTTATTATAATTATAATAATACTAATAATTATTATTATTATTATTATTTTATTATTATAATATTTATTGTTATTATTATTATTATTAATAAAACAAAAATAATTATAGGATTTAGGGTAACTTAAAATTCAAAATTACGGAAATCCATAATAATAATAATAATAATAATAATAATAATATTATTATTATTATCATAATCATCATCATTATCACAAGTTTGCTTATTTAATTTAACTTTTTGATGATAAATTAACATGTTAACAGTGTAAGATAATTTAATTTTATTATATTATTATATTCCAGCAACCAGAAAGAAGTTAATATTATAGCAATATTATTTATTTGATTCAATCAAAAATATCGTACGGAACTTAAATGTAGCAAAAGTAATTTGTTCAGAAATATAATAATTATTTGAATTTAGTCCTGAAGTTGTTGGTCTTTATATAGCATATATACAAACACCCTGCAACAAGGTTTTATATCGTCGCCACATAAGTAGGTCTTGTATCGACACCCCGCTATACAGGGAATGTCAGTATATATATATATATATATATATATATATATATATATATATATATATATATATATATATATATATAAACACTAAAAAAGTGACATATTGAACATTGTCCAGAAAGCCTGTCTGACACAAGATACATCTAGCTTTAGGGTTTTTTAATCAATTATCAAAGGTCTGTCATAACGATGTGCATATAAATGAAATATTCATACTTTATAAACTACTTTAAATATGTGAAATCCCATCTCAGATAAGTAAGGTTCCTTAGGGTCTCAGTTGAGCACCGTAGGGCCCATGGCCCCCTTTAAGGTTAATGTGCCCTACAGACTTAACTTTTAAGTCTTCTGCATGCAGCTGTTCAAACGTGTATGTATATGTATATGCTTTATGAAATATTAATTAAGCTTTCGAAATTATATTGGCAGAGTGGTTTTTGAAGTTCCCAAATTTATCTGTTGAATTGCACTAACCTTTGCAACATATGAAGGCTCATGCAAGTCAATGTAATTGATATTTTTATAATTTAAACACAATGAACAAAAAACATATTGGGGACTCCATTCCTATTTACCCCATTTAGCAACAATCAAACCTCAAACAAAATAGTTCAATGTATAGAACAGTGGGATATAAACGGTTTTGACGGTGGAACAATAGTTTAAACACCAGTAAAGCCCATAACTATTTTCTTGCTTAGTTCATGAACTGTTTGATATATCAATGGGTTCATGCAATAATTCGCGTTTATTTGGTCAGGCGTAGCAAATCTTTATTTATAAAAGTTTATATCCTTGATGAGACTTTTCGGTTCAAAACACGTGAATTTTAAATTGAATCCGAAAATTAATTATTTTTGGTTACATTTATCCACATTTGATACACATATTGTGTACATGCCAATAGTTTTCTTAATATATTCACTTTTAAAAAGTATGTTGGTGTTTATTAGTATGAACAAAGAAAAATTAGTGACTCCTATCAAATTAAATTGAAAAGTAAAGTGTTTTCCTGTCTGTCAAAATTATGACTGAACAGATTGATAGGAACGTTATGGGCAAATCAGGGTTGCTAGGATACCATCCAAAAATGTCCTGATACTCATGAACTATTTTATATGTCAATGTTTCTGGCTTTTTTGTAAAGACTTAAAATAACATACTAAAATGTATCATAAAATGTTGATATTGTTTTACCTTAGTACACCAAGTAAATGCTACTGTTAAAGGCCCTATAAAGGTGAAAAATCAAATAATTATGCATATAAACTGGTCTAATTTTTACCGGATTTCAGTTTCTCTTGCATAAAAAATGCTAATAACACAGCTAAGGTGCAACGTTGTCAAGAAGTATGGAAGATAAACCCGTTTTATAATTGGAAGAAATGTTTACAACTTTGCAACTAAAGTGATGAGTAGCCCCAAAGCGGTGACGTATGCTAAAAATAGCCGAAAGAAAATTCAATTTTGATTCTATTTTAAACAATTTTTTAACAGTAGAAAGTTACTAATAAGATCACTACAAACGTTTTGACCATTTAGAAGAGACCTATTTTGTGAGTGATACCGGAAAACGTTGAAAATCAACGATATATTTTTGGTGACCTGAGTCACTTTCACTTTCCCGAGTAAACAGCGTAGTAAATAAACTGATTGTTTGTAAACACGATTGACTTGGAGGACACTATATTTTGAGCTCAAAACAAGTTGTATTGCTCATATTTTATGGTTAGGTCCAATAGCATATATATATATATTGTTTTTTGATAACCTTTATATATAAAATACGGAAAAAAAATTAAAAATCGGTAAATACTTACGGATCTTCACCTTAAGAGAGCCTTTAATATGCATAATATTTAAATGTATATACTATAAAAAACAAGTGATGACCACTGATGTTACCGTTATAGAGACGAAAAATGAAACATGGGATAGTATTAATCAATAAATCATTATACATAAGTGTAATGGTTGCTATAAAAAGGATTTACTTCTAACATAAACAGCCATTCAGTTGGATTTCAATTGTATTTGTAACTATTTTCAATTACAAAAAATGTAATGCAACACATCGATTATTTATAGTTACAAACATTAATTATAGGCGGTCTTTTACCAGCTAGTATACTTACTTAAACTTAAATGAAATCTCTTATTTCTGCAAAAGACAAGGCTATGCTACAATTAGATTTTATAATACACTCAGTAATAGTACACAAACTTACCACTTCATTCGAATGTGTGTAGGATTTCTATCCGCACAGTGTCAGCATGTATTGCTTCTGAAATAACCTGTGTGCGTATGTTCATTTTATGGAGACGTATTGTTTAAATCGACTTGTTTACGGTTTACGTCACGCGATTATCATGTCCGAGGAAACGTGTATTTTCGCTATTATTGCATAAACAAATCACACATACAAACATAAATTAAAATAACATTGAAAACATTATGTCTTGTTCATTCAACATCGACAAAATAATTCGATTATTTCAAATGACGTCATACATATCAAGGTTGTGTTTAACATATGCCTCAATCGGTCATCATCAAAAATTACGTAGCGAAATGACGAGGCTTTACCTTCAGGTAGTCGGTTTTCGATTTAAAATGTGTTTAAACAGTGGATTAATGCAAATTTGAAATGCAGCCACGTAAGAAATGAGGAATTATTTTGGAATTTACTGGTTGTGACGGATAAATATATCGTCAGAATAAGTTATTGTTTTCATAGATGTTTCTTTTGTACGTGTCTATCTTATTTCGTTCTAACTAAATTTTCGAAAAATTAATAATGTCAATATTAATTGCCTTTATCCCTGCATGCATGAGGAAACTTGTGCTTATTCAGTTCCCCATTTATGCTTGGAAAGTCGTCGAAGGCTGAAGTTATTAACAAAGTTCATAATAACTTCATTGAATCCACTAAGAAGAACTCAAAGAAGACTGAGGGCAATAACTGCGCGTGGACCAGTTTATGGATATGAAAAACACATGACAGGGCTTGAACGGCACGTGAATCGCCTTATTAATACACGATTTCTCACGTTCAAGCCCTCCTTTTGCCAAGTTTCTGCACCCCGCCAGAGGGCCTTATAGATAAAGTTTATGCAATAATATATAATCATGGCTTATATTCTCACAAATTCAATATATAACACATTATGTTATTTATTTAAGTCTGAATAAGACATGAATGTGACAGAACATGCTTTAATTTTTTTAAACGTATTTGCTGTAATGATGCATTTTTGTATTCATACTTAAGTCTTGCTAATACGTGTTCGGTCTTTTTGTGGTCAAATATCTCTTTAGTTGACACATATTCAATACTGTGGACGAATGTACTTTACTGTTTTAATTTATTTGTTTGCACAAATATTAACACTTTTCGTTAGGGAATTTTAGGCGGGTGTTTAGTTAGCCCTTTTGTTTAGTACAAATCGATTATTTCAGTATGATCAGAATTGTTTTTCTTCTCTGCGTTCGCTCTACATGATTAAGCCAGTTTCTTCGATAAATGATGTGGTCCGTCTAAGGACATCCATGTCTACATAGAGTTCCTGGTGGAGGGTTGTGTCTTGAGGCCACTTTGTAGATCGCTCCTGGTTGTGACGTTTGTATCTTTGGAGGATATTTTCAGCTGTACGGTCTTCTATTCCACACGGACAGGTCGGTGACGGGACCAGTCTGTATTTATAATGCATGTGTGCATTGAATCTGTTGTGCTCTGATCTGAGTCTGACCATTATCACTTGCTCTGCCCGGCTTAGGAGATGATATACATCTTCATCTTGTATTGGCCTGGTAATTGATTTAATGATGTTAACTTTTTCCTTGTAACTTACTTGCACAGGTGGCTGTTCTTATTGAGCACCTTGTTTTGCAAGTTGATCAGCATCTTCGTTTCCGGCGTCTCCACAGTGTGCTGGGTTCCACTTGAGGGTCACTTTAGTTTGGTGCTGATTCTTTGTAAAGAATGTGCAAGCTGAGGAACCTTGTTGTTGGTCAGGGCTTCTAATACAGACATGGTATCTGTAAGGAAGACTACCGAGTTGACAGCTTCAGTCGAGTCTTCAATCATTGACACTGCTTTCATAAGAGCTTCACTCTCTGCTCTGTAATTGCTATAGTGCGTTCCGGTTGATACATGATGTGTTTCTCGTTTTCCGGATGGGTACAGAATGACGATGCCAGCCCCTCCATTTGTGACTGCTCTAGTGGCAGAACCGTCCATGTAGACATGAGTCCATGCCTTTCTTGGGTACTCGTCATCGATCATGGCAAGTGTGTGTCTCTTTCTGATATGCTCACCCTCTTGTTTACCTGGCTGTAGGTGAGGAACACTGGATCTTATGACAACATTTGACATGTCATTCTGTAATGGATCTACAATGTCTTCTTAACCAAGCGGATTGGTAGGGATGGTCAGATCTGTTGCATAGGCCTTGTCGAGTTTCTTAGCTTCGTGTACAAAGCTGCTACGCTTGATCCGATGTTTGGTGTACCCTTTAACTCTGGCTGACATGGGGTGATCCGTGAGACATTTATACTTCTCTGTCTCTGTCAGGAATTTGACATCTCTTCTTTCTTGAAGTGCTTGTATTCCTGCTATCTTTTCCATGAAGGCCATTGGTGTGGACTTGGTTGCTCCTGTCATGATGCGCAGAGCTTGGTTCTGGATTTTGGATTTGGCTGTGTAAGACCATGTGGGGGAACTATACTCTAGTTGGCGTCTCACTGTGCCTTTGTAGACTGTCTTGAGTATGTGCTTATTTGTTCCCCCATGTGGTTCCCGCAAACTTTCGTATCATTGCAAGTTGTATTCGGGCCTTTCCCTCTGCTTTCATGAGGTGTGGCTTCAACGTTTTATTAAATGAAGTTGAGCTTCATTACATTTGTATTGTGCATATGAAAACATGGTATATAAATACTTAGCAAATGTAATATAACTTAAATGTCATGTATGTCGTGTCGTTAAAGCGAATTTTAACCAATTGTCGCTGGTGTCATTTTATACGCTTTATGCTTGATGGGTATTATCGAATGTTTATCTGATATAATGTTTCTTGTCGTTTATTACAAAATCTAATCTCGACCTACATACAACTGTTGAAAATGCCACATGGACATCACATGACAAATCGTGTCCTTGTTTTACGTCAGGAACTATGTACATGTGCGAAACAAATTTAAGATATTTATGTCTGATATGCATTTAGGTAAGATGATATAAAAATGTTACGTTGTGTGGGATTGCAATAAATCAGTTTCAAAATAAGACTTAACAAAATAAAAACATGTGTCATTTGTGAGGATGGCATTATATAAAACGGATTGTAAAATGAGGGCCGTCTGGGTAAATGTATTGGTATATAAAAATAAATTACCCTTAAAGAACCTGGTTAAATAAATAAAGAATTATTATAGTATTTTAAACGATATTGCTTAAACATTTTCAAAATTCCGTCAGACCAAATGTATGTGACTGCAGGTATATAAGGTTTAATTATTTTAGCGTATCAATGTTTGCACGTAGAACATTTAAACTTGCTGATATTGGATTCCCATACACACCGTTAATTAAGTTACTAGTACATGCGGCGAAATATGACCACACTTTTATAGTATGCCTACTATTCTAAACTGGTCAGTGCTAAGATTTACACTTATAATTCAATGGCACAGGTAATCCTGTATATATTAAACAGTTATTAGCGTTATTTGTTATAATGTATTGTTTGTTTATATACTTGTTCATAAAACGAACTGCTATACGTTACGTTGTCGTAGATTTTGGAAGGTTTTGAATATGTTTGGATCTCCCTAAAAAACCCAATTAATTGTAACTCAGATTGCTTTTGAAGCAAAGTGTTTGATACCCAAGTATCAACTCTTAAACATATTTTTTTGAACATATGATATGTTATGCATGTATGTTTTGCATTACCTAAAATACAATACACGAGGGTCATTTTCCCTAAGGATATCATTTAAGAACGACGGATAAAAGGATATCAAAAAAGCTCACTACGAGCACGTTGTGCTCAGGTTAGCTATTAATCCTTCACAGTCAAAGACAGTCATGTTGCTTTTATTAATTAGACCATTTGATTGACGAATGTATACGTGTATTACAATAAATATATGCTAACATTTTAATTCGAATCTTGCGTTATATACACATTTTTAGTACATTATTTTGGTGTATCTAGGTACATGATTTTGATTAGCCGGGCGCCATTCGTGTCAGATGAGCGCGCATTGTTCTCACTTTATCAAAGCGGTCAAACAAAAATCGACATTAAACTAAACATGGAGGTATTTTACTTAAGTTTATGTGTATGACATTTAACACTGATAACACTAAATATAACGGCCTCAGAAAAAATGAAACGGTATAAAGGTAGACAAAAGAGGAACCGTACGACCGACAATTAAACAGTGTTGGCACGACAAACATTTCTTACTATATGAGAAATAAATTGATCAGTTCGAATGCACCTTTAATCGGATCATTGTCTTGTTTTATGTACGTGTGTGTATTTATTTCCGCTAACCAAAACTGTGTGTTATAGACAGGTGCACATGATATGTATATACTGTTTGTCTTCACAGGCATGTTTGAGTTGTCAACATTGTTTTCGGTCGCCCAGTGCCTATTGTGTCTTTGTCAAGCTTGTGACAGGTAGGCGGACCGGCATGTCGTTCAAGTGGGCTGCGGGCGAACAGACCGAGGCAGGACATATATGAAGACAGACAAGACACACGGACTGACTGACACCAAGGCTTTTAGGATGGCAGACGGAAAAACCGCGCGGACTTATTGACAGGTTGTCTAACTGCAACACATGCAATCAAATTAACATAGTCCCAAATGTCCTGTTTTGCATATTTTCAAAAACACGGACAATTCACATGCAACACAATTTCAGTTGTCAAAATACAGCGAACATCACGATTCTACCAATTGTATTTGTTTCATATATGCTTGATCTCTTTATGCGCCGTTATGGATTTATCAAAATGCGTGTACATGTTCAATGACATAGCATATTGTTAATATAATACTTCAAAGGGGCCATTTCACCGATTTTGACATGTTTGGAAGTTTGTCATTAAATGCTTTATATTGATAAATGTAAAAATTGGATCTAAAAAGCTCCAGTAAAAAATCAAGAATAAAATTTAAAAAAGGAAAAAAGTAGCCTGCCGCAGGGCTCGAACCACGGAGTCCTGGAGTAAAAACAAATTAGACCGCTCGGCCATCCTGCCAAGTATGAATAAGAGATGTATTTTATACTTCATATAAGCAATCTTCGTAGTTTCACAACATTAAACGACAACAACATAACTCTCCAAATTATTCAATCGTTTCGCGTTGCAACGCTTCATAATTTTCAGTTTTTTTTTAAATCATCAACAGATGCATAATACGGCTATATTAGACCATTGTAAATGTTCAGTATTACTGTTTTTCACAAATATCATAACTAAAACGAAAATTTGCGAATCTGAAACCACTTTTTTAAACTTTGTCAATTTACAAAAACGTTAAAAGATCCCTTTAATGAAAAGTTATTCAAAATATTACGAATATTTTGGTGTCATATATCACACCTTCTGGATTTATTTATACAAATCTGTTAAATAAAATGCACTATAAAATAGTATTCAAGGAACATAAAGAAATATTTATTGAAGACTATGCCAAACACATTTTGTATCAGCCATATTATATAACTATTTAGAATAGTATGCACCGACATGATAGTGATAATACGTGAAATAACACGTTTTATATAGATTCCAGCGTACTTCACAGCATTGTCAATACGGATATCAGAAGTAATTGATGACATTGGAGCCGGGAAGGATACTGTAATGGCACGGAGAGAAACAATGGCACGGACAGAGAAACTTTCTTGTGGAAGGAGAAAATGGAGATGATATGAGCGCAACTAACAAGAAGAATTACAGAATGATATCATTTCGGCAGTCAATCGGAAGGGTCCACAGCTACCGGTTTCAAAACTGATATTGATTTGCTACTCAGTACCAACATAGTAAATATAATGAGAGTCTGTGGAGACAAGAGGTCAGGATGAGGAACCTTCTGATGCTCCACGATGAGATCACACATCCGCAGCAGTACCAACTTAAAGTCATCAGAGGTAACACACCCGAACCAGAGAACAGTGTAGTTGATGACGTTTGCGTAATGAAAGATTCTGTGGACGTACTTTATATCGCTAAACGGTTTAAACAATACATCGAGCACAGAAATACAGATCAGGGAGAAGCAACCAAAATGGGCCCTCTGTAAACTTCGGGCAAGATTGGGATGTTGTACTCGCATTTCACGTGCTCAAACCTCTTCCTCAAATGCTGCATTGGATAGACAGATGTAGAGGTTGATACTGGCCACCTGTTCAGCTACTTAAAGCTGCATAAATAGCTTCTTGTTTCCTGGTTCCAGCCGGTCATCAAGAGAGAAACTACAAGCGCGAAGATTGGTGACTGTCTCCTAACTAGATAGAACGAATGTTAATGAGTAACTTTAATATGACACAACTTAAATGTTTCATTATTTTAAATCTAATTAACAATCCTTAATGGTGGGAGATTGTATAACTAGCTTTCATTGTAAAACTATAATGTTTTACACAATTGAACGAACCCATCATTGTTTGTGGTTCGAACAAAACCTTTTGTTTCTCCTTTCGCTTTGTTTAAGCACATTATTGAAATTCCTGCGATTGGGAAGGCTCCCCCATTATATCATAGAAGGAGTAAAGTTGTTCGATGGGAAAGTCTCTTAGGTTAAGAAGAGATGCCTTTTATTGTATATAGACTACATGATTAGGAACAACTTACAGGATGTATTTTATATTGGTATAGATAACATAGTAAGTCGATTACAAGCGTTCAGTTTACTTCGAAGCGAACAAGATGAAGAACTAGAGCGAGCATGCTAACATAACATAATAAGATTATTTCTGAGGTTCGATCGTATGTGTTATTTGTTTAACTGGTTTAGCATTTAATATCTAATATACAAATCTAATTCGACCCTCGAACAATAGATAAATTACGCTTTACACTACGTTGTTAAATACTGTAGGGATGTAAGATTGAAAAGTGTTGCTTTAGAATTCATTAAACACTTGTATGCGTTCGTACAGTCAACGCAATCATCTTACTGTGACTACGAAACGTTGTTAACACAGACATTATAATGCTTTCCCAATACTTATTTAACACTGACGTAACTTCTAGTCGCTTAAAGTTGGACTCTATATTGTACAGTAGTGGTCATCTTCACGCTGCCGTTAGAGTGTTGAGGATGTGCAGAGGAGATATCACAGCAGGGTCAATACTGTGTGCGGATTTAGACGTGTAAAGGGTGATGATAATCTCCCGGTATTTGCTAATATGCAATCAGGAGACGGAAGCAATGGAATCAGTGAACTGCCATTCGCGTTCTGTGTCAAGTTTCTTAGGCAAGAGTCGTACTGCACTCCCGTCATATTATTGTTTGAAATGAATCGCAATATCACAGAGGAGGAAGTTCCAGAGCGAGATTACACTGAGAAAATTTGGATGGATGGTGCTGAGATTGATTCTCGTCCGTTCCTACACTTTCTACAGAATCTGACGTATAGAGGACTCGGTGAAAGTGACAATCAGCTACATGCAATCGGAGTATTGGAGTCATATACATTTGATATGACAACAATTATCAACCTTTATCACCCAGAGACTTCATTCAACTTGGTAGGACACTGCAATTAAATGGAAGGAGACTATGAACTGGCGCTTTTCTTCTTCGAGCTGTCATTAATTGTGTTCAATAAGAACAATGCTGCTAACTGGCACACAAGGCGGGTGCGGCGTCTTGGTTAAAATACTACAGTTTGTGTATAATATCACACATGAATATACGCGCTTGTTTAGGACAAAAGCTTGTTGATCAATTAGTCTGCCATGTTTATATACTCAAGCTTATGCACTAGGAAGCAATGTAATGTATAAGTACACTTCTTAATATTAACATCGCAACTATGTTGAACAGAATGCAATTTTTTGATACAATAGGAACTGTTTAAATTTATACTTATTAATGTATGTTATGTAAATATGCTGATTAATGCTTGTTGTATGCAAAATCCGAAGTTGTAATCAGTACCTACATTTATGATACTAATTCCCTTTGCAAATGATACGTGTGCACATCAAGAGCTCAGCAATATTGTACGATAAAAAGTATTTTTTAATTCAAAATAACGCGCAGTATAAACTCCTTACATTCTCTGGTGTTGATATAAACAAGAGTTATTTCATAGGATAAGACTCGTTTATAATAGAGATAGTAAGTAATTTACAAATTGTGTAAGATAAATTTGCACGGTTTGAATTAGGTAACCTGATTATTCAACTGCCCAAGGTGAGCTATTGTTATCACACTATGTCATCCGTCGCCTGCCCAAACCTTAGAAAACCACTTTCAATCATTAAAGGCCAACTTAAGACTTAATATTGATACAATTTGTTAAACAAGCATTTATCTGTTCATGTTCGAAGCCGGGTTTGAATTTGCAAAACTTGTTTAAAAACAAGTCACAAAGTCTTAGAAAAAGCTCGCTACCACTTTACTTATACAATCAGCTTATGAAACATCTGAGGCAAATCTTATTAATATTTAATATCAGATTTCCGCAATAACTGCCACTTAACAACAATGTGTGTAATGATAGCAAAATTTACTTAGGTGTATATTTGATGTGGTATCATAGGTTCGATACATGTTACGCCACCCACACTATTTTGAAGACTACGGCTGTCGAAGTTGTAATGACCGTCTGTAAGTGTGTGCGACGTGTCATGTCTTATACATAACCTTGCCATATATTAATGGATTTTGAATTAACTTGCACATATGGTCCACCATCTTTAGACGATGCGTGGTGTCTCCTTACATCAAATGCCCGGGCAATACTGAATGGTTAAAGGGCAATACTTGTCATACAGCGGCGTGCAATTTCATGTGTTATTCATACGTTCAGCGTGTTCATTGTTTTGAGCTAGGAGCATGGCTGAGTACTACTTTTTGTTATACAAGTCAATAAACATGTACGACATTATTGCCATATTGAACTCCAGTGTATGTTAGGATAACTATCAATCCAAATATTACCAGTGAGAACTTTAAATTAATGCCGTGATTGTCTCTTCTTTTTTAATAAGTATATGTTTACTTAATGCTAGTTATATACGATGAGCATATAGACTAGACTTTTAAACGATTGAATGGCTCATAAAATACCCAAAACATGTGTCAATAATTAGTATGGCAAACATGTTGTTTTGTTGGCAATTCACGAGTGCCTTTGCTTTTAAAAGCGAGAATATAAGTTTTCAAAGGAAGCATGCTATTTTCGAAATTTAAAACAAAAATATCAATATGAAAGAGGAATGTTGTTTAAATTCTATTAAAAATCTTGATATGGCGCCATAAAATGAAATAATGTTCACTGTAATGAAATTGACCAAATTGACGTCAATATCGGCAAGGTAAATTGAATCCGTTGAAAACTAAATAAGGATTTATCCCTGAAGCCATTGCATACGGCGTGACCATAATTTAGTTATATAATTATTGTGTATACATGATTGTAAATTGAAGCATCATTTTACTATGTGTCTTAAGAAATAATTCTTACACTTAGGTAATTATTGTGACTTTTATTAAATTTGACAGTTACGAACCGATTATCTTTCCAATACTGGAAAGTGTGCAGTTGACTCGATAAGGGAGGTAACATTGACGAGGTGTTTTGTATAAATGCAGCGAGAGTTGCACATCGTGTGCAATGCATTCTACCCTGATAAACATCACACATGTGCTCAGTCAGTTGGGTTGTTTTATCGCATACAAAATATCGTTTTTTAATTGTTCAGCATGTGTTAAATTAAAACGCTCACAATGCGGGTAAATTAAGTTTAAAAATATTATTATATTTACAACACTGTAACTAAAAAACTTGATAAGAATAGACATTACTTAGATACTTACGAGATACCATCATATACGTACATATATGTGTGTGTAATTTTGCATCTAAAATCCTTATATCTATGTTGGCGTGTTTTTATCATAAAAATACACTTATTTGTATGTAGTTTTGCGTCATAGACATTTACGCTTCTAGTGTTGCCTCGTTCAACGTAAGTTGAAGTGGTGTGTTGGATGTGGTGTCCGCCTATCGACCGGTAGGTCAAGGGTTCAATCATCACTGTTGGAGCGTTCTTTTGATCTCCCCATATACACAGAGTACTGGTTCTAGTATAGTCCCAGCATACGGACTCAATAGCGTTTCAAATTAGCATTAGACTGTCTATGCAATCGAGCTAAAATAAATAGGTTTTAACTTAACGTAAGCAAGTACTCGCTTGAAGTTTTGCATACACCTCGTAATAGGGAATTGATAAAGGTACATAGCAACATTTATGTGCATACTTTATTGTTTCGTAAAGTCACGTTGTGCTTAAAGTACATGTTTTTATAACTATTCAAAAGGTGCAGAATAATTGGGAATTAAATTGATATAATTGATTTCTTATCCCTTGTTTTAAAATCAATATATGGTTTATTTTAGTTAGATTGATGTTGATTCATTTTATGAATTTTAAGTATTTTTATTTGGCAATAATTTGTATGAACATGTAAAAACTTTGCTAAAGAAATAAGTAACTATTCTGTATTCCTTATTCGAATATTGAATATAGACAAAGAAAGCAACATACTTTACATAGCAGAATAGAATACACACATTTAATCATAGCCCATATCTTAAATATATTGCCATGTATTCATAAAGCAGCAAGATAGTTGCGGAATTGTGTTATTCAGGTAAATTTGGCTTTTTATTATAAGTTTCGTAATCTTAAATTTATTGTAAAATACAAAAAAGCAATGAACTATTCAGTGACAATAAATGCATTGTAATTTGTAAACAAAATCTACAATTTTTTACACTTAATTATATTGATATGTACTGAAATGAGTAACATACAAATAATAGTGCTAAATACTCGTGAGTGGATTTATTCAAATACATATGCCAATATTAAGAGTTGTTAACCAATATGGATTAACATCCTCTTAATTAAGTCATATGACCTATGGAAGTTAAATTTAAATGCAACGAATACATTTTACTTGTATACAATAGCATGAATTATTTAATAAGCTTAGCGTCGAAAATGATTGTTAATAGCTTATCAGATGAAACTATTTTAGCAGCACACACAATTCTAAATATATATATTTCATAACGTTGTAACTGATTGTACTAAGCTATTTTGGTAATACTTAAAATTGAGTAGAATAGAAAAGTTGAAACTGCATTATCTCGAAAAATAAGTAAGGTTCCATTTAGGAAAGTAAAAAGTGTGTTCTCAAGAAAAATGCATTGTGTCATGTCGGAAAATGAGTATTGAGTAAGATAAAGAAAAGGAGTGGGGTAACTAAAAAACCAACTCCACTGTACACTCTTAGAACAATGTTTAATGTATTAAAATGGACAATTTGTCAAGAATGAAAATTAACATTGAGTTTTACACAAAGAACCTAAAACAATTTCATAGACATGTTTTATTAATTCGGGACATATTTCGCCAAACGTAAGAAATTGTATGTGTTCACAACTAAATCTTATTACCAAAATGCACCTTTCGACAATAGCATAGTAAAGTGTGACTATCAATAAAATAAGGGATATCCATTCTTTAATACAAACACTGTAATAAAGTAGCATCTTATTTTCATGAACATGTGTCGAACTTCAGTTTCATATTTTGACGGATAAAAAGTATACAATAATGCAATCCTCCAATACAATCAGATTTATTCTCATTTAGCGTGTGTTTGCATGCAGAGAAGGCGGATGATTGCGTGTGTTACATATCAAAACACTTTGACTAATACTTGGGGTAGAGTGAGTACAAAAGCTAAAGCAGATAAATCCAAATACCAGTTCCTTCCTTTTGCTAAACTTTTATTACTAGATTTATTGAATTGCAACTTTTACAGTATGATGTCGTATCATGATACATCCGTCCCAGACACTAATTCCATGTCTAACAACTTTCAATTTCATTTATGACATTGACCTTGAACCTAGATACACGCATCACTCCATAAAATTATACATTTGACCTTCAAAATTTAAGGTATCAACTTGTATACCTAATATTTACTTTTGGTCCTCAAAAACTACTGTGACCTTGATCCTACTTAACTAAAACATATTTTTTCTGTGGGACCTAGTGGCGTATTATTTTCAAATGCACCCATGCTGAATAACGTTACGTGTTCTCAAATGATATCCTTAAACGGAATATATTGTTAAGGGACTGGTTCGCAAGCGAGACACTCGACTAATTGTTCCATGCTTTTCAACATCCATCCTATCTGGACAAAGTAAATTACCCAACTGCTATGATTTTCTAAATACGACTTTGATATCCTATTGCGACCTCAACACTAGGTCTGGTATTTTCGCTTGACACATAATCTTACGTAGGTGATCACTTTTACAATGTAACTTGAAAATCCATACATGTTGATCAACGTTATGCTCCAGACACAGTTTTAAGGACTATTTATTCTTCAATTGTATCATAAACCAGAATAAACTAGAATTTACTAGAATGGTGGCATTAACCTACAACCAAGAGACCTGGTTATTTTTCTCGACACGCTGCCTATGCACGACGA
Organism: Dreissena polymorpha; assembly: GCF_020536995.1. Classification (NCBI taxonomy): domain Eukaryota; kingdom Metazoa; phylum Mollusca; class Bivalvia; order Myida; family Dreissenidae; genus Dreissena; species Dreissena polymorpha. The sequence continues at coordinate 22,421,470 of NC_068363.1, forward strand.
TCGATCCTTTCAAGTAATTCAAAATTCAATCCATTCTGAGCAAAACTATGATCCGAACAAACAAGCAATGCTAACACATCAACCAACCGATATTGTCGACGTTTTAATTGTGCAAATACACTATGTAACAATACTGGTAAAACAAGCATAATGACTGTGTATTTGCTACAACATTGTTGTTCAGATCCCCTACACAGTAATGGGTTACCAATGTTCCATGGCACGTTTACGTTAATCGTGAATTTTTAAAAACATACTACAGTGTTAAGTGTCATTTCTATATGTGTAATTTTATTTATGGTGCAATGACACTATTCACTCGCAAATTATAAAATTACGTAAAGATGAATCGCAATAACATGAAAACGTCCTTCCGTGATGTAACTTGTACTTTTGCTCCAAAGTTGTAATTTCACACATTCATGCCGATCAACTAGTAAATTGCACAGTTATACTACGCTCCATGTTAACTAAATCCACAAAAATACTCAAAAAACACGAATATATCGTGAAATATTTCGTAATATAAAATTAACCCCCGACAATAAGTATTCCGTATTACAATAACTGACATTTTAACGCTAGATGTGGTACGGTGACATAAATTTAACAAGATACAAAATGCTCGTTTTTATTACTTGTGTTACAATATTTAAAGATGACAACGAACATTTACGAGCCAATGCGAGATTGGCTTCGGACAGCTATTTAGAACTACGTGGAGCTTCCGACACTGTCCGGAGCCAATCTCGCGTTTGCTCGCAAATGTTCCGATTACAAAGCGAGTATTTCACATGAAAAATATTGACACACACAAAATAAAATCGAGCATTTTGTATCTTGTTTATGTCTTTACTTTATCGTACGAAATATTTTACTAAATATTTGTTGATTTTTAGTATTTTCGTGGCTTTAAACATCGTATCCAGTATATATCCAATGACATAAACAAGCTCACAAACATATACGCATAAATACATAACATTACAACAACATATCACACATAAGCATTTAGACCGTAGTGACGTCACTAACATGCTGACTACGTCATAATCTTTTAGTGCTTAGTACTGACAACTACTAAATTGTTCGACGCATGGGGACTTGATGTTGGCGATTGGTTAGTCATTCAGTTTTTCAATATCTGAAAATATAGAAATATAAACAATGTATCCATTATATGTTACAACTCGTAAAATAGTACAAAATATTTATGATATACATTTGCTTTACAATGTCGAAAACACATAAATTTGGATCACTGACGTCACTAGGTTTAACACATCAGAAAAAGAGTGATTTGACAAGTTAATGTTTTACAATTATATCTTAAAATATCATAATTCTTACGTCACTCGGTTTAGATAATAATTTTAGCAAACACCGACCATAACTATGAAGTCATTTTGAATAATCCACAAAATATATAAGTCATAGTATGACAGCATTAAGTTCTATCTGATATAAGTGTTTACACCAATTTTGAATCCAATTAAGATCCTTTTTTCTTCAAGAAAATTCAATCTATTCAGTTATCACGGTAAGGATAACATAACAATGACGCCATTTTGTGTTTTTTTCTACATGACGTCATAGGTTGTGAACAATCTAAACATCACTGCTGGTATATTGGTACGGAATAAGAAAAACATTGATGGATAAAGATCGAGGATATTTACATGTGCATGTTGCTGCTAAAACAAGACCTTTTGAAGAGCCGGACTAGTAAAATGCCGATTTTTGACAATTTGTAAAATCGAAGGAATAAGAGTTGTTAGCATAAGTCATGTTTATGTCCCTCAGTCTACACTGGGGAACACATTGTTTTTTCCCTGTCTGTTTGTTGGTTTGTGTGTTTGCGTCAAACTTTAAGCGTTGGGTAGCCGCGGTTACAATTTCCTCCCTCCCTTAATTTATAATTTGACTTCCACATTACCAAAACCATCCATTCCCGCTCAATCCCAAAAGCAAGCAGCAAATTCTGCCTTTGTGAATATGCGATTTATAAATAAATGTACGCTTCGAATTGTGATTTCACGATATGGATAATGCAATTGCAGAAATGTGTTGTGGAACATGCTTCCTTCCTGATACACAAAGCAATGTTGCGTCTGATTAAAGGCTCTATAAAGGTGAAGATACTGAATTATTTACGCATTTTAAAATAAGTTTTTTTCATATTTTATTTAGAAAGGTTATCAAAAAACAATATATATATGCTATTGAACATAATAATAAAAAAATGAACAATACAACTTGTTTTGAGCTCAAAATAAAGTGTCCTCCAAGTCAATTGTGTTTACAAACAATCAGTTTATTTACATTGCTGTTTACTCGCGAAAGAGAAAGTGAAAGTGACTCAGGTCACCTACAACATAACGACGACTTTTAACGTTTTCCGGTATCACTCACAAAGTAGGTCTTTTCTAAATGGTTAAAACGTTTGTTGTGATCTAATAAGTTACTTTCTGCTGGTGAAAAGTTGTTGAAATAGAATTAAAATGGAATTTTCTTTCGGCTATTTTTAGCATATGTCAACGCTCTGAGGCTACACATCACGTTAGTTGCAAAAATGTAAACATTTCTTTCAATTATGAAACGGGTTTATCTTCCATAATTCTTGACAACGTTGTACCTAAGCTGTGTTATTAGCAGTTTTTATGCAAGAGTAACTGAAATCAGGTAAAAATTTGAACAGTTGATATGCATAATAATTGGATTTGTGACCTTTATAGAGCCTTTAAATTGTAAGGTAAACTGCAGATTACATTAAAGTGCACTACAGTGCGTTACAATATGTAAAAGAATGTAGACAAATAGAATTAAGCATACCGCTTACAATGTATACTTAATCTTCATGATTTGCTTATACAAATTATTAAACAAGATATTGAGTTGACTATGTAAAATCAATAAGTAATTAACAGGATGTGATTAATTTCAGCCTGGTGATGATAAACTTGAAACAAAATCTTCACTAATGGACTAATGGACTTAATGACACATGATACTTTTCAAAAAAAAGAATACACTGCTATATGAGCATTAAATTGCTTGGTGATTTTGGAGAGTTTTTTACAAACAAAAGCCATATGATTATTTAACTTTATGGGCTAAGAAATAACATATTCGCTATAGATATAAGATATGTTTTGAGGTACAGTCAGGTTTAAAAGGTAAAATGTTAATAGGAAAGTATTTTTGTTTAAAACAATACATGTGTTCAAGCGACCAAAGCTATCTAGAATTTAAAAGCGGTCTTTGTTGATTGTTAGATATAATGATGCCTGCAAATAAATGTTAAATCAAAGGTTACATATAAAAACTACCCAATTAATGTTTGTGAATGCTTTTACGGTGTCAAGAAAGGCCATTTTCTGTTATCCTTCTTATTTTCCATGTACTTAAACGATATAACACATATATAATAGCAATTGTAGGCTCCTGAATACTAGAGCTATTTTCAAAATGATACGTGATTGACAAGTATACATATTCAAGATTAAAGAACTAAGTCCTGCATACAAGGATCACGTTCTTATCACAGCTTTTTACAAAATGAAACCGCATGAAATATATAACTGATGTCTGTGTAATTTTTCATTGATTGGACAGTGTGAGTGGCTAGTTGTCTCAGCACGCCGACTTTCTTGCTTTCATATTAAATGCGATATAGCAAACGTGGTATTATCTTGCGAAGAGTATTGTTATTTGCTTATGTTCAAGTTGTTGAAACTTTGCCAGATACACCTGTATAAAGTCATCTGCGCCGATATCCAGATTTAAGGTCAATGCATGTCTAAATTATCAAACTCGACCGCATTGTATGTGATTACTATCACTAGACATAGACATTTGAACACTCTCAAAATAATATTTTAATGAAACGTAACGTTCATAGCTTGGCTATTAACCGAAAAGTTTGCACTTATCTCCTCACCCATATGTATTAAGGCCAAATTCGACTCTTCGTCATTGTTTCTAGAAACTATGTCATCGGGTAACGTTTATGGATCGTAACTCCTAAGGCGTGACAATAATTACTCAAGTTTGAAGAAACTGGTGAACATATTTTTTTTCCCAATATATAGGTCAAGTTTGGTTCTTGATCAGATGTGTTTCTAAAGAAACAAGGTCAACCAGTCAATTGTTCAATACATTTATTGCAATTCTCGGGTTGCATTTCTGGCGTAGTCTTTATGAAATCTGGTTTATCTGATTACATGTATATGAAGGCCAAGTTTGAATCTGATTCGAGTAATGTCAAAATTAGATCACCTGGTAAAGTCTTCAGCAATGTGTGTCTGTGAACTAAAGTGAGCACTTGAGGGCAATCATGCTATTCGTGATTAACAATAAGAGATATTCTACAGAGAATGAACATATATTCTGTTTTATGTCAATATTTACATTTTAATTATAAATCTCACGAAAGGAAAATAATAGAACTTAACGTGAGCCGAAAAAGCATCGAACAACTGTAAGTTACAGGAAATCCCAGTAAAATCCATCCTTTCGATTTCATTCGAGATATCGTTATCTACATATTCGAGCGTACAGATAATTCGTATTACATTTGTTTTACTCGTATTATTATACATTATGTTTTGCCATAGTAAAATACTCCAATATTTGGCAGTTTAAATATTAAAAGTTAGTATGTATTAGCCTATGTACACATTTCAGTGTAAATATTATTCAGTGTGATGTATTTGTACATGTTAATAGGTGTTATTTATCACATAGGAGACAGTGTCTAGGTTGAGGGTTAACTTGTTCGAATTACGGATTGTTTTGTATATTTAGTTGATTTAGTTTTGGCTATCTCCAAATTGGTACAAAGTGAATATAAATCGAGGGTTAAATTGTAAGCATTTGGATGGTTTCTTAAGAATAGTTTATTTAGTTTTGGGCGTGAAGGTAAATTTATGTTAAATGTGAGGCTGTCTCCATGCCATGTATGAGAATTACAAACAAACGCATGTACATGTACTTGAAAAAAATGAGATCAACAGTGGAAACAACTCAAAGAGGTATTTTAAACTGAGCCCTTACCGATTCCCATTCTGATAGTGTTGGTACATTTTTAACTTAGTGCAAAATGTAAAAAGCTAAACAAATTTAATATTTTTAAAATATATACCATTTTTAAAAATGAGTGTTTATATTATGATAACCTATGTTATTAAACAAAAGGCACACTTGTATGGTTACAGTCAACCAATTTAAATATGCACACGGTTTAGTACTTTGTTTACGAATCCCGAAATATATATTTTGTATACACATATAACATATTATGGTATAGATTGAGTATCAATCAATTAGCATATAAAATATAAATACGTAAATTCATGTGCAGTTTAGCATAATTTAAATTGGGCTGCGGCATTTTTTAAGAAGAGAACTATTAAGTCTGTATCGTTAACATGTGGGAGGACTGTATTATGTTAATTATTTAATAATATAATATACACATTAAATATGCATAATATTAGGCAAGTTATTTGTATACCTGAATTTATTCAAGGAAAGGCTTATTTGGCGAGATATAATCGCATGTTACCCAGTGTTTTTCACATTGTAGCTTCAACCCTGGCACGGCATAAGCTATAAATACATGCCGGGGCACTTACTATTACACTACATGATGAGATGTCCATGCATATTTTTTAATAAAAGACAACCTGGAGTTGATCGCTACCTCTTCCTTTTATCGTCGCTCAGAAAGTTTCAATCCGGGTGTATGGTTTATATCAAACAAATAAGTAGCTTAACTATAATTAAATTGTTTTCTCTTTCATTATTCATACAGTTAAATTGAATTAAGGTGCTAAGTGATACATTTGTTTAAACACTTAAATAGTTTATACATAATTACAGCGGAACATCGGATATCTAGTAGTGTGTATTCTGTCTGCGGCTTTTCTGCGGCATCCTCTCTGTTATCCCTTACATCCCTATGGCTTAAGGTATGGCTGCATGGTATAATAAGGGATTCCTTTCCTACTGGTGAAGCTGGATGTTCGTTGTATGTGTATATGTTTTATGTCACAATTGTATCTGAATTGTTGATAATACTACAATACATATTCATGCTCAGTATAATATCAATCGGAATACTTAGTTCAATAGTTCTAAATACATCTTTACATCTAAACACCTTCTTTTGTAAAAAAGTACATTATATGCCAGTTTCCTTACACAAATACAATAGCCATTAAGACATTTCTGAAGAAGCACTGTTGAAATTCTAGTTGTGTACAGTATAAATGTACTTTAGTGTGCATGTCGTATGCAGCAGATGGGCATTGGTTCTTCCCAATGGTGGATAAGAGTTATGACTTTGATCAAGTAGATCTCACATAATAACAATTTCTACTGATTTGAATATCTATAGTAGGTAGTGAACCTAGATTGAGTCGCGTGTGATTATAGTTGTGTGTGCGTATTGTCTACATATAGTACTACATGTGTTGTGCGTTCACAGTGTGATAATAGGTGCATAGCCATAAATAAAGGACCAAATGCATACGTACAGGTTCACAATTTTGAACATGTTTGACAATGCAAATGACATTAATATATAAAGTTTGCGCAGCACTTTGCCACATTTGGATCGTCTTATCCTTATTAAGATCTATTATCCTGGCTCATATTATTGCAAAACGATATAGTGCAAATGCATTTTCGTTTGAATCTCACCAAACTTTAATTGTTTATATTTTATAATGTCATTCATTTACAAATATATGGCTGCCTGTTTCTACGCATGGTACTATTATGAAAAGTAAACTCATCACTCACATAGGTCAGCACATGAAATCCGACTTACCAGTGTATTAAATTACAAAGTCCAAACCACTGGAAGTCGTTTATCGAGCTGACTATCCATATGGTATCATAAGATAGGCACACCATGTCATCAATTATATACCACCTATCTGCTTTGCTAATTTATTTATAATACATATATACCGTGTGTGATCCCACTTGTACATTTATATTAAACAGTCTGTGTATTAATTTGGAAAATTAACAAAATAAAACACAAGTTTTAGATTCGCACATGTTCGTTGTATTGGGATATTTCTGAGGAAATAGTAATACCGAACATTTACCATGCTCATAAATATCAATTATATGCATTTTTGACGATTTAAAAACCTTAAAATGATAAAGCGTTGCAAAGCGAAATGATTGAATAATTTTGAGAGTTCTATTGTTGTCGTTATATTTTGGGATGTACACGTATGACCGAGTGGTCTAAGTGGTAGACTTTTACTCCAGGGTTCCAGGGGTCAGTGGTTCGAGCCCCGTTGAGGGTTACTTTTTTTATTTCTTTATTTTTATTCTTGTTTTTTTTTACTGGATCTTTTTAGATCCAATGTTAACATTGATCAATATAAAGCTTGTAATTAAAACTTCAATGCATGCCAAAATCTGTGAAAAAGCCCCTTTCAACATGAAATTTGATTGATCACAAAAACATATTCATAAGAAATTAGGAATATGAAATGCTCTTACGCATACAACCTTCGAACAAAAAGCTAAAATATGCATTACACACTGCTATTCAATACTCCATAAATGTAAGATTGGAAAGTGTTGCTTTGGAATTCATTAAACACTTGTATGCGTTAGTACATTCAGTGCAGTCATCGGACTGCTTGCGACTACACAACGTAGCTAACAACGAAATTATAATGCATTTATTATATTCCTTAAACACGGATGTAGTGTCCAGTCGCTTAAAGTTGGCTTTTATATTGTACAATGATGGGCATCGTCACGCGGCAGTTAGAGTGTTGGAGGATGTGAAGTGGAGCTAACACACCAGGGTCAAAGCTGTCTTCGGATGTAGACAAAGGTGATGGTGATCTCCCGGTGTTTGGTATTACACATGATATCTGTTTACACTGGTCGCGAATTCAGTGAATCGCCATTCGCACTATGTGTCAGGTTTCATACGAAAGAAGCTTACTGCATTCCAAACATACTGTTGTTTGAAATGAATTGCAATGTCACTGAGGGGGAAGTTGCACAGAGAAATTGTGTTGTCACGTCAGTCATCTTACAAGTGCTTAAGATAATATATAGAGTATATTATATTGATGTAAATTAATTCGCAAATGATTGAAGCTAAGTTTGAACTGTTTGTATTGGCTCAAGTGATCATTTAAGTCCTCAAAGTGATATCTTGTGATCACACTGTCATCCATTGTCGTCCGGTGTGCAGTTTGTAGTATTCGTCGCCAACTTCTAGCTTTTTACCACTCTTTACGATCTTAACGATATATAAATATCTAAGTCACCAGGTCGAATAAAAAAATCGTGTTCAAACTTTCGAGGCCAAGTTAATGACTTAATATTGATAACGGTTGGTCAAAACGTCAATCTTGAAATGTTCTAAGCCGAGTTTGACTTTAGGTGACTGGCCTTAAAAGTCACCTAGTCTAAAAAAATCGCTATGGGATTGTTTCTTATATTGACATATATCATTATTGAGATATACTTAGCCTTGATGTGTGTGTCATGTCAAGTTGTTGAACCCGAGAAGACCAAGTTTTTGATGATATGAAACATGAAACTTTACATCTGTGTAGTTTCTTTTACAAGGTTAAATGAAAGGTGTGTACATATGTTATATGACAACAATTCATGGACTCTTTTTTCATAAAGATATTTCAAATTTCAGTCAGATAAATACGACAATAATGAAGACCAAACTGCATGTCTAAAACATGCGTATTGGCGAAGAAAATTTAATCGTTTGCAAAGAGTCAATTGCAACCAAATGAAATCAAGTGTGTATGCATTCATACGTATGTTCGACTTGTCATAGATTAATGTTTAGTAATAGGATTTGACGAAACAATGAATGTCACGCAACAACAAAAACAAACCTTTTATTATATCTTGTCAATTTCAAACTGTGTTGCGATAATAGGTGGACCACTTTAATCTTCCAAAAGAGCTCTTTATACAGACAATCGGTTTCAAGAAATAAACAAACGATAGTCAAGTACATAGTTGTAGGATAGTATTGTTAAGTTTAGTATGTGCTTAAGGCAACAATTACTTGAACTCGCAAGGCTATACAGTATGAATAGACCAGCCGCCTAAAATCTTCCTCGTTACGGAGAACACTCATAGTTATTTTAATTTTTTCAAACATGTATCTGAGTAGAAACACTTCAACACAATCTAAGAACACGCTCTTTATAAGTCCGCTGATAGTAGTTGTTCGATTGTTTAAGGTGATATTTTATAGAGACCAAAACAATATATTCTTATCAATTGTACAATGTTTAGCTTTACAGCTTAATTTTAATTAAACACTGTTCGCAGAGTAACCTCCGAAACCTTCAAATACAAAATACAGTAATATTATATGAGTGTATATACACTTCATAATAGTTGATGACTTAATCTACAAAATCTGTGTGTCGATCATTTTGAATTGCGCATACATTATATGACACATACACTTATAACTTATATATTTTTTGAAAGTTACTGTAAGTCTACCGCTCAGAACAATTTAACAAATCCGACATACCCTCCATGTCAATCACAAAGGTACTGAAACATGAATTAATGAACCATAGTCATGGGAAAACACTGTTTAAGAATCTATGTGATGTATTACGTGAAGTACGTGTACGACGAAGCGGTTAACGCACGGAAGCATGCAATCGCTAGAAAATCATTACCGAGAAGGTCCGTTGCATGAAATCGCTTATTACAATTAAGCTCTTCTGAAGTGGATAATAAGCTGATTAGGGATACCACTTCGGGGTGCCAGTACAAAGGTTTTTTTGCCTCATAGTATTTATGTGTCATAAAACATGCTTTCATTTAGAATATTTGCATAAATAAAGCTATTAACCCTAAAAAATAAGTTAAAGAGTAGTTAGTTATTTAGTTATTGAAACTTCAAATAAAATGTACTGGTTCATAATAAATTCATATAAAAAGATCACGGTGGGAGTCCGGGGGGCCATGGTGGAGCCTTATGGCTACTGAATTGTACAGTAAAGACCGGTTTAAACACTACGAAAAATATCCATTGTGATCCGAAACTTCCGGTAACAATTGAGGAAAGTCGAGTAACGTATGTAAACAACAATGTTATTGTTTGTTTTATTTACGAAACACATGTGTATTCAACAGGGAAAGAGCAAATCTTCTTTTATTAAACTATTTTTTTTTATTCTGACGAAGTAACCGCAAACCATTTACAATTGAGATGGACCAGCAACAACTAGTGTACGTCATAGGAAATCCCCATAAAATCCACATTAAATAAATTTTGATTTCACTGGAAACATCAACGTATTGTCATGATTTGTTTTATTAAATAAAACAGGTTTAATTCAACAAAAATTATGCTTACAAGCCTTTTGATATAAATTATACACTTTAGATTATTTATCCGACGAATGCTGGAACACCTTAAACAACACGTCATAGGAAATCCCCGTAAAGTCATAATTACTTACTTTCGATTTCATTCGAGACATCAACGGATTGTTATGGTACACACATTCGAAAGTACTGGTAAATATGTTATTACTTTGTGAATTATATAATTTTGATTAAGCAATGCGTTATCTTAAGCGGAAATAGGAGTTTTAACATGAGTTGCTAAAGAAGTAGGTATTTGACCATGTACAAGTTATGCTTGTTAATAATATTTGTTGTATTATATTCGAACATGCTTACTGTAAGATATAAACATAATAGTTTTTATATTCATTTAATTTTTATTGATAAAAATATTAATTAGAAGAGAATTTGTTGTTAACAGTAGATTGTATGCATATGGGCTTATTATAAATAATTATCCGACATGTATTGAGTCAACGGAAATTAAATTATTACATCATCAAGATGATAATTACGAATCGGATTCGTCATCCAAGTTCTCTCTTTTGAGATAGTTTTGTATAATGCGTATTATTGAAACTATCATAATTGCATAATTGCATAATATCATAATTGGTTTATTGATGTCACAGCAAAGACAAAGTAAAACTGTCTTTTAAAAAAGCGATACAAAACATAAATATTATCGGCGTCACTGTCAGTAAAAGCGGTGATTCTCTCATTTATAAGACCAAATATCGTCTCATTACACACGCAGGTTTTAAATGTTTCCTTAAATACTCATGACATATAGGAAGAAATAAGAAAAAAGTCAGAAAGAAACCAAAGTATCTGTCGAACTCATCAGTGATTATATATAAATCATTTTAATCCGTCATGCACATGCGATTAATTGAATGCATAGTAGTGAAATACCAATACTTATTAGTTCATTGTCTTTTTAGCCTTCTTACAAACACTTTTAAACCAACTAAATTGTACGTAGATCTCACGGCATTAATTACTACTTATGTGTATGTTAACGTTGCACAAGTAAGAAGAAGTACATGCTCTTTTAAGCAACATGTGGATAGGTCTGGCGAAAAAAACGAAGTTGCCTTTTTCAGGAATCGTCGGTATGATCAGTATGTTATTTTTATGTGTTCTTAAGCTCGATGGAAAACTCTGATATGCAAGTGAGTGTTCTATAGTCCAAGTAAACCGCAAAGGTAATTCCTTTTTTAATTTCTCCGTTCGTTTACCGCCAAAAACGACGTTTTACTTTGATTAAGTCGACTATTTTAGACAGACCATTAATGTTAATGAAATTGATGTTAAAATGTCGCGTTTACATTTTCATCTACGTTGTTTATGTTATACAATAGTGTCTAGTGTATCATTTGAAATTATCAATGTACATGTTTCAGATCAAGAGGGTACTATTTGTGTTATAAGCGTTTGCATGGAGTCCACTATCTTAAATTGGTCGAGCAACGAGCGATATCAAACAAACATGCAGGTATATTATTTACATGTGTTTGCATTGCAATACGTTTTAGTTAAATTTCATAATTAAAATAATCACAATGAATATTTCTCAGACAGATGGACTAATCGACAGAGAGACATATAGATTGACATACATAAGGTATAACGGACAAAAACAGTCTGACTGGCAGGGTTTTAAACGCATGGATCATGGGACCAACTAACGAACAGACTAGCAGGGCAACCGAACTTTACATAATGATAAATATTGTATCTTAATTCGTTTAATAAAAAGGAGAAAAACGCAATTTAAAACCATACTTTATCTGTATCTGAGACTTAATTGATCGGATCTTCTGTAAACGTTAACCAATCTACAGCATTTAGACAATTACTTAAAACGATTTAATTCAAAATAGTAGAACAATACTTGGTTTGTTTCCTCTAGCACAACCACTGCATGTTTTTGCACAAGTCATCAAACAACGTATAACTTATTAATTTCAATTAAAGCAAATGGCATACATATGTGTTACAAACATGTAAAATCTGTAAGTGCCAATGGTACATACAAGTGATCACAATTCATCAAAAGTTAATTAATATATGTGCATCTAGATTCCAGAACACTTCACAGAATTGTCAATCCGGATGTCGGAAGCACTTAATGACAGTGGTGCTGGAAAGGATACTATAATGGAGCGGAGAGGAACTTACTTGTGGAGGGAGCGTATGGAGATGATAGGAAGGCAGCTACTTGCAATAAACGTTCATGGTTTCCATTTCGGGAGCCAATCGGAAGGGACTACCACGCTCGGTCTCCAGTCTGATATTGATTTCTTACAGAGCAGCAACACTGTGAATATCATGACCGTCTGGGAAGACTGGGAGGCCGGAATGGGGAACCTACTGATGCTCCACGACGACACCATACCTCCACAACAGTACTTGCTTCAAGCCATACAAAAAGATACACCCGAACCGCACACTATATATAGTTTGTGTTATGACAATTGTGTACTTAAAGATTCTGGGCAAATACTTTATAGCGCTGAAGGCAAAAAACAGGAAATAGAGGATCAGTATAGATATCTTGGCAAAGCAACCATAAATGGGCCCTCTGTAAGCTTCCAGTCTAATTGGGATGTTGTGCACGCATATCACGTTCTCAAACCTCTTCCTGACATACAAAACTGGATACACAGATGTAGAGGTAGACACTGGCCACCTGTTCAGCTACTTGAGGCTGCACGAGTAGCTCCGTGTTTCCTGGTACCAGCCGGTCATCAAGACAGTGATTACAAACACGAAGAATGGCGCCTGTCTCCAAATCTGATAGAACGACTGTTAATGTTTAGCTTTAATATCACACAGCTTAAATGTTACGTAATTTTAAAACTAATTAAAAAATCCTTATTATATGAAAATGTGGGAGACTGTATAACAAGCTTTCATTGTAAAACAATAATGTTTTACACAATTGAACGAACCCATCCTTTGTTGTGGTTCGAACATAACCTTTCGTTTCTACTTTTGCTTTCTTTACAAATATTAAGGAAATATCTGCGATTGGGAAGGCTCCCGCATTATATCATACAGGGGGTGAACTTGTTTGATGGAAAAGTCTCTAAGGTTCAGCAGAGACGCCTTTTAGTGTATATTGACAACATGATTAGGAACAACTTATATGATGTATTTTATATTGGTATAGATAACATTGGAAGTCGGATACAAACATGCGGTTTACTGCGAAACGGACAAGATGGAGAACTAAGGCGTGAATGCTTACATAACAGCATCTGCTTACTTCTGAAGTTTGACAGTATGCAGACTTTGTTTACACGGTTAAACGGATTTATTTATCTAATACGCAGCTCTAATACAAACCTCGAGAAAGAGATAAAATATTTATTACACTACGCTGTTCAATACTCAACGAATGCAAGATTGAAAAGTGTTGCTTTCGTTTTCATAAAACACTTGTATGCGTTAGTACAGTCAATTCAATCATCTGACTGTTTGCGACTACGCATCGTTGCTAACAACGAAATGATACTACGTTTTCAATATTCCTTAAACACGGATTTAGCTTCCTCTCGCTTAAAGTTGGCATCTTTATTGTACAGTGGTGGTTATCTTCACGCGGCAGTTAGGGTGTTGGCGGATGTGGGGAGGAGATGTCATAACAGGGTCAAGGCTGTCTGCGGATGTAGACGTATAAAGGGTGACGATTATATCCCGGTGTTTGCTAACATGATATCGGGTAATAGTGACGATGGATTTATTGAACCCCCATTCGCATTGTGCGTAAGGTTTCATTGGAAAGAAGCCTACTGCTGCCCAAACATACTGTTGTTTGAAATGAATCGCAATATCACTGAAGAGGAAGTTGCACAGCGAAGTTATTTTGAGAAACTATGGATGGGCTGTGCTGAGGTGGACGCCCGTCCTTTTCTACACTATCTGCAGTATCTCGCGTATGGAGGACTTGGTGAACGTGACAAACAGATTCGTGCTTTGGGAGTCTTTGATTCCTATATGAATAATATAGGAAAAGAAATCTTTCTGTATCACATGGAGACTGCACTGAACTTACTGGGACACTGTTATGAAATGGAAGCAGACTATGAAAGGACGCTTTCCTACTACAAAATGTCGTAACGTGTGTTTAATCCGAACAATGCTGCTAACTGGCACGTCAGGAGGGTACTGCGTCTTTTAAGTGCTTAAAATACTATACAAACAGTTTGTTTGTGCATAATTTGTGTGCATGTTATTGCTGCTTTTCATGTTTTAAATATGAAATATATTTCAATTATGTCATTCCCTTTTGCTTTTGTTTTGTCCTTGTTTTTGCATAATTTGTATGCATGTAATTGCTGCTATTCATGTTTTAACTATGAAATATTTTCCAATTATGTCATGCACCTGTTGGGAAGTTGCTGATCATTTATTTCCATATTTGATTTAGGGGGATATATGCTTTTAGACTTGTCTTATCTGTCGCACTTTTGTGATCATTTTCCTTTTTCTATTTCTTATGTATTCCGTTTTATTGCAGTTATTAGACCTAGTTCAAGATCAGCAACTTCCACATAAATTTTAACATAAATTTTAATAAAATTTATTATTTCTTCCAATTATATTTGTGATGTTTGTAGTCTGCCAGTTCTTTAATTTGTGTCTGTGTATGAATATATTTGTTTTTAAATACTTCATGTCTTAATAGTCTATAGGATTGATTATGTATCATTTAATGCTGATCTTTGTTTTATATTATGCATGTTATTTGTACCGACTTTAAATACAAATTTGATTTGATCTGATTTGATTTTTAGTTTGTGCACAGTATAAACAATGAGTTTACGCGCGGATAAATTCTTTGTGACCAAATAGTCAGCCATGTGTTATATTAATACCTATATACTATTAAGAAACGCCATGTATACGTACACTTCAAAATATTTACTATTTTGTACATAGTACATGTGTAAGGTTGTTTGTTTTATACTTATTAGTGTCTGGCATATTAAAATGCTAAATAATGCGTGTTTGAAATGAATACAGTGTCAGCAGTTTTAAGCAGCCCTTACATTATATGAACACAACTCCCTTTGTAAATGTTAAGTTTGAATATCAAACATTTAGAAACATGGTACGATATGAATAATATATAAATCTGTGTGTTAATACAAAATATCAAACAGCATAAAATCCTTAAAATATCGTTTAAATATATCTTCGTGTTATTGTATTGAATAATAAACGTGTATTATAGAGATGGTAAGTTATTCGCATAAAATATAAACTTAGTTTCAACAGTGTTTATTAGCTCACATGATCATATAAGTGCTCCATGTGATATCTTGTCATCACACTATATCATCCATCATCCGGTGTGCGGTTTGCGATGTGCTTTGCCATCTTTAAGCTTGTTGCCACTCTATAGATTGTTTTATCTGAACGATATCTAGGCGTTCAAAATATAAGTCACCTGGTTGAATTTAGAAAAACCGTGTTCCAACTTTTAAGGTCAAATTAATTACTTAATATTAATAAAGGTTGGTCAAAACGGTTATCTTGAAATGTTCTACGCCGAGTTTGACTATGCTATAAAAAATGTCACGAGGTCCAAGAAGAAGCTCGCTACCACTCTGTTCATAAATTAAGCTTATGAATCATATGGGACAACTCTTATTAATATTTAATACATGATTATCACAATATCATCCCTTTAACTGAAATGTTGATTTTTTTTCATTTTAAGTTTACCTGTGTGTATAATTTATGCGTTATTAGAGGATCAATTAATGTATTACCCTCTCTTTGGACGAAAGCGTCTTAAAGCAATAGTACTGACCGTCTGTAAGTGTGTGCGACATCCCATGTCTTAGCCATAACCTTGGCATACATTGATGAATTTTTGAAATAACCTTGCACATATGTCAAACATCATTAGACGATGCGTGGTATCTCCCTACCTCAAAGTTTCATGCTAAACCTTAATGGTCAGAATTCAATATTGGCCCTAAAGAAGCTTGCACGTTCATGTCGTAGTTGTGTTTAAACATTCATGTGACTTTTGTAAACAGATTCAATGTTTTCGATGTTTCAATTGAATAGTTAATGATAATATCCATTCGAACGTTCATCCCGTAAAAGTTTTATGCGGCATTTGACACACTCAACAGTTAATATTGAAACGTCTTAAAACATGCGATTGTAATTAGTAAGTTCGTAAATCAAATAGATCACCTTTTACGACGAAGAACGAGTGTTCTTCATAGCATCTCATTGACAACAATCAAGCTTACAATGAACAAAGATTCACTTAATTCAGGTAATAACATAGAATATTTAATTGTCCGAAACAATGTCACGTTTTAACGTTGTTTGCTACTGCTAATCAATGGTTTTGTCATGATCTCTTGATTTAAACATATTATTTTAGCATATGAATTTCGAATAACACAAAATAAAGTTATAACTTCTTTACTTTACCTTTCTTTTGCAATAGCAAATGACTAGAACATATGGACTAAGTTAAAATAATTAAACTTCAGTAAGAACACAATTTTAGTTGGAGAGACTGAGCCACAACATCAAATATACGTAACTACATGTAAATCAGAAATGATTACACCTAGTGGACTTCCTGATTTTAAGTAGCTGACAGTCAATGCAAAGTTATTATAAGCAATAGTGAGCAAATCCGCAACATTAATCGCAATGTTATCCCAATCCGCAAATCAATCGCAATGTTATACAAATCCGCAAAAATCCGCAATGTAAAGCAATTCCTCAATATGCAAATCCGCAATATAAAGCAATTCCGCAAAGTTACTAATTATTCAGATAAAAGCCAAATAAGAGCTGGGAGTTACCTATATCCGAGCAAAACCCATCTCCGCAAAAAAATATTTTATGTAATAAACCTTTTTGTAATAATCAGAAGGTAACCACCCAAGTATGGATTTATACTCAGGAATCCTAAGACAACTGGCCACACAAAAATAGCACCCTCAGAATTATTATAATATTTAAATTTCCAAAAAAATGTGCCTACTACAGGAGACTGTCAGCTACTTGAATTTTTCCGCAACAAGACATTTTTGCAAGAAAATTTATCCGCCAAAAATTCAGCTTTAATATTTATATATAACGAAAAGAAACCAATTATCAATTTTCCAAAACCCATTCAACAACACAGCAAAATACAACAGCGAACACATTCAGTGCCTTCAGCGCTTTGTTTCCCTGAAGGGCCCACAACAGCATCTCGGTTCCGACTTGAGACAATTCCTCGTTATCGTATTAGCGATACGGCTCGTTCTCCGAGCAGTAAATGACCGCGCTATTTTATTACGCGGACCATATTGTCTCCGACTTCTTCGTTTTCTATAAACCTTACGGTAAGTCGGTCGGTTTTCACCGAACATTCTTGATCCAAGTGCTCGTCCAGCACTATATACAAAGCTGCTTGCACCAGCATTAGCTAATAAATGCGCAGCGTTTTTGAACAGTAGTCCATCATAAAACATGTTTGCTCCATTCACTCACAATGTTAACTGTATGACTCGTCAGTATACATGCATAGTCGAGGGAGACAACTGGAGTAGGATTACGTTACTCCTAGAGTTAAATCATGGGTAACGTTCCTTGAAAACTTATGTTAGCTACTGTTACCGAAGTGTTCCATATATTGGTTCCCAATTATTTATGAAATAATACAAATAACTTTTTAGTGTATTGTTAAACCACCTACTTATTATACATATTTGTGTAGGGCGGGACAAAATATAAAACTTTGCCGCTTGAACTACCTTGGCGATTTTTCACACAGATGTAGACATTCCAACGTCAGTAGGCACCTAGTGCTCAGCTTACTGCCAATGCCTGCTGTGTTGTTTGTGTTAACTGATTGTCTATGTTCCTTAATATGCTTTTAACCACTCCTATCTGTGTGCTTAATGTTTCGTTTCTTATGTGCTTTAAAATGGCTTAAATATGTATATATGTGCTATGTATTTGTTATTCACGTGCTCTAATATGCTTTTAAACATGTATTTATGTGCTATACCTGCGGCTTTGGAATGACCTAGTATTAAGCCTCATATTCTGATGGAGAATTTCATCATTTCTAAAAATAATTCAATGACGCTCATTAATATTCATGAGCTTTTTCCAACCCGCAAATGAAAACGCAGCTATACATATCACGCGAGGTCAGCGTGTCAGCCGGGACTAGACGGGCGGAGCATAATTGTCAACAAAGTCTGCGTTTATGAATCGATAGTTTCGTAAAAGAATGTTATCAAAATACGACACTTATATCAAAATAAAGAGAATGTAATTTCCTTTACAATAGTATAACATTTGTTTTCACGAGACAACAAGGGTATCTGCAATCTATCAATTTCTAGGATTATCAACTGATAATCACCGATAAGCTAGGGTTGCTACTTTTAACATTTATGTTAAATTACAAACCGGTTGCTCCAAATGCGTTCTCGGAGCTGCATTGGAACATGTCCGAAGACCTCATCGCTCGTACAACGAGTTCGATCAAAAGTGGAACTTGGGAGTGACCCAAACGCACCACCACAACCACACCCTGTGACCATGTTGGGAGTTGAGACAGATTGAACAACATGAGATGTCGAGGGAACAATATTCGAATCACGAGTAATCTGCTCAAAATCAATGATATTACCCGCAGGTTTTTCTACCGCGGGCTCCATCAATGCTGCCTCCATCTCTTTCGCAGGCGTCATTCGCTTTCGTCCTCGCGGCATTGCGATGCGATACGATTTTTAAACAATACATTTCAAAATTGTAACAAGTTTCTCCAGCGCTGGAGTGAAAAGGAAGTGGAATAGGCTATTATTTATACCGTTCCCGAATAATTTCGTCGTTGTCAGCTAAATTGTTTACATGCCGACGGTATATGCAAAGAGACGAAAAAGTTCGAAACTTCAACAAAATAACCCGGTTTGTTTTTAAAACAAATAAACCACATTGTTTTATTAAACATTACTTACAGTACGCCCTCCTGAATAATTGTTTAAACACGGTAATTTGTTTTAAAATAACCTGTTCACTTAGGAAGACAAATTCCCACATTTGAACATCGGTGAATAATGAAAATATTATCGATGATCGCCAACGGAGCGAAGCTCGTTTAAGTAACATCATTCAATTCGTTGAAAGGAAAGTATTTTGATTTACCCTTTTAGCAGTGACATTTCTGGCTTTATTTTGAGTGTGTTCTGCATGGCTAGATGTATCTGAGTGTGTCCTCTGTAAAAAAACCTTTGAACGTCGCGGATGCAATTTGGAGGATAATATCTTAACATGATTATAAAATTATATTTTAAAAAGAATGACGACAAAGATTAAAAATATTGTTTGCGTTACAGAACGGAAAAGGAAAACAGATAAACAAGTCATAAAGACATTATTTAAAAAAATAATGCGAACAATTTATGTTCTGCTTTGTTGGTAAGATGCACATCGATGCTAACAGTAACACATTCATATTACATCCGTCAGAATACTCTATAAAATAACAAATATCGCGAAAATCAAAATGATAATACGATGTTGATATTATCAATAAAATGCAGCTTTCGAAAACATTGATACATCAAAAGTGACGATAATGTTGTGTATTAATGATACTGTGTCTGATATTGTTTACATGTTAAAAACCATCTCACGCAGAATCTCTTTCCTTCGAAAAAATGTTTCAACGACATAGTCGTTATGGATGAACTTGTCAAGATGAATGTTCGCATCAATCATAAACTATAAATACCTGACAAGGATCTAACTAGTGCACAACAATATGAGATGATTTTGTATTTTCTTTAATAGAAGAAAATATGGAGTTGATCGCTTCCTTGTTCTTGTATCGAGGCTTAGAAAGTTACACTCCCGGTGTTCCGTTTTGTATCAAACACATACATAGCTTAACTATAATTTAATTGTTTTCTCTTTCATTATAAGTTAATTTGAATTAAGCTGTTACAGGATTAATTTGTATAAA
The DNA here is from genome assembly GCF_020536995.1 of Dreissena polymorpha. Classification (NCBI taxonomy): domain Eukaryota; kingdom Metazoa; phylum Mollusca; class Bivalvia; order Myida; family Dreissenidae; genus Dreissena; species Dreissena polymorpha. Next base: position 22,441,877 of record NC_068363.1, read on the forward strand.
TAATTTAATGTTTTGTAAATAATTACAACGACACACCGGGTATCTAGTAGTGTGTCTACTGTCTTCAGCTTTCCTCCGGCATCCTCGCTGTTATCCCCTACGTCTGCAAAATCAATCTGAATCAGACCATATTTGATTGTCTCACTCAGTTAACCTAATTGGCATACAGGTTTAGCTTTTATTCACGGCGGTTACCACAGTTTGATTAATGTATTTGGGTTTATTACGTACACATGTGTCAGATCCAATGAATTTTTGTGTCACTGTTTTTTAATCGGTTCAAAGCCACAAGTAAAGGGCCGCGTTGTACAATAAGGACTTCCTTTCCTGCTCTTAAATCTTAATGTTCGCTGCATGTGTATTTGACTTTTAGTCACACGCTTTTCTGAATTGTTGATAATGCAAACCGAAATATTAGTGTTTATTAAAATATAATTCGGCATATGTAGTTCCAGAGTCCTAAATACATATTTACATAGGTATGCCTTAGTTTAAATAAAGTACACGTTTTGTCAGTTCACTAACACAAATATGATGGCCATTAATACAACTGTGAATTAGCAATTTAATATTTGTAGTGTTTACAGTATAACCTAACTTTAATGTGCATTTCGTATGCAGAATAACGGCATTTATTCTGCTTAATAGTGGACCACAGTTATGACTTTGATCAAGTAGACATAACATAATTGCCATAGCTATTGATGTGAATACCTATAGTAGGCACGCGAAGAGTTTTATAGACGACCAATTGTCGGGAACAAACGATCCGATTAGTAATGCGAGAAAAAAAGTCCTGATCTTGTAAAAAGCATGTCGACATTTTCTCGACACTAAAATATTGTTTTCTATTTTTGTCTGACAATTACTCCAAAAAATCCCTCACCCACCGAAAAACTGGCATCCGCCGAAAAAGTGCGATTAATGTAAGAGGCTTGTAAATGAACATATCGCCTCTAATCTCACATAATGCCAAAAAGGACTGAAACTTTAAACCCAAACCAGTTAGGTGATATTATATTTTATTTTTAAAATCAAGACATCGTATGAGTCAGTAATATTACAGCAGTTAGTCAACCTTTCTAGTTTCGATTAAGTAGAAAATGTATTAGCAATGTTCGCACTTTTTTCAGTGTTATTTGTGATTTAACAGCCGTATATGTATATAAATATATAAAGATAAACTATGACAAAATCATTTTATTACAGGGAAAACTGATGTAATATTTTAGAATTATGAATACAAAACGTAATTTAAGCTGGCCTTATTGGTTACTAGGAATAAAAGGACTTTATTACAAAACCAATTTGTATTGGTTTATACAAGCGAAATGGTTCGAAAGGGTTAATTTATCGAAAAGATAACAAAGATATTTACTGGAAACGGGGTGAATGGACACCTTTAATGAGCACATTTAAACGGTAATTAACCAACTTTTGCATTAATCCAAAGTATGCATATCAAAAGTGGCGGCAGAAAAACCAATATGTAGGTCTGACAAGTAAACATAGTTTATAAGTCCGACGAGACAGGTTAAAACATTCATTGTCTAACTTTGGTATCATAAATAAACAAACAATCCAGGCATGTGGCTGGACAAGGTACAAAATATCGCGAAGTATGTAGATACACACAATACTGCGATGTGATCAATGCGGTAAAGTCGCTTAGTTTAATTTAAAAGATGTGTTTGCGGTTAGTTCCCTTTAATTGTATTTATCAACGCCATTGTTGCTCGCTGTCTATTTAAGTCAGACTTTTTATAGATTTTTAAAAAGAGGTGAATTTATGTCGTTGACATTTTACACCATTGCTTTACAATCCTTTCAATTTAATGTGAATGCCTGCGTATTCAAATACCGAAGAGATCAAAACAAATTATAAGAATGTTAAGAGACATTCCATTAATTGTGTATTGGTATAATTTGGATTGGGGCATCACGTGAATCACTGCTTTACACTTAGATATGTATGTGTGCGTTTGATTATTCAATCAACTCTCAAGTTTATGAAGCTTTGTTATGACGTAAGACAATTATATATTAACAGTGAAAAAACAGGTACAATTTATGCAATTTTAATAACATTTGTGATGTATTCTTTTTATCATTTTTTTATTACTGAATTAGAAAATAAGGTTCACTTTTAAAAAATCTTAAATTGATATCGAAACTATAATGTCAATGTAACACAACAAGTATACTTTACTAGTGTGTAATTGTTAATGTATTCAGATTTGACAATTGTTCATTCAAACTATGTACATTATTCTATAGCACATTAATTTACGCACGAATCTTATGAGTCAACATTTTTCGAAACCTATTGTGCTACTTCGTAAATAATACTCATTTTCATTCAATTAGTCAGGTCACTTCCTGACCGCGTTTATTAACTAATTACGTCAGTATATGTCCACATTAAGTAAGTAGCATTAAATGACCGCATGGAAACGGACATGTCGTCCAAATAAAACAGTATTTGAATCTTGTCTTCTCCTAAAACGTTGTTGGTAAAGAATGTGCAAAAATGCATTCATAAATAAAACGTCTTTATTATAGATAATAAATATGTAACTATTTACAAATTAGAATAAATATAATAGTATGTTTTTCCTTCGTGAACGTACCAATTAGTAGGCGAATTTCTGGGTGTAATACATCGTGGGCACTCTGTAACTGTTTTAAACCCACGACTAGTCCGATTGTAGTCTTCATTAAACAGTGCTAGGTGTTTTGCGTGTGCATCGAGCAAGTTTAATGACAGAAAACCCATACATGTTTGCCAATAGATACAATAAATGTCTTAACATGAAAATTGGTGAATGTTTGTTATTTTGTCACTCTTTCTGTCATTTAAGTTCACTTCAATACTTATCGGGCATTTTTATAATAGTCAATTGGTTTTGCACCATCTATTACGAATAACAATCTTTCTAGAATGATCTCTCAGATAATAAGCGCCCTAAATATAATTAAATACTTAATCTGGGCTCGACACAAAGGTATTGACATTGTCCGGGACAACCAAGAAATGTCTGAAAAAGGCAAAACAAATAATCTGCTTGTCCCACGGTTAATGTGGGAAACATATTAACTCCTCTTTTTATTTTATAAACTTGCACAAATTCAATAATTTGGCTGGTGTTTTCTATCAAAAATTGATGCTGAAATCAAAACAACGATTAAATGCAGAATATTAATGTTTTAAAATTTCTGAAAGCTTACATACATTGTAGTATACTTAGATACTTAATGTTTTTTTGTTTACTGTAACACTGAAGCATTATTCAATACACATATTTTTATAACATAATGTACAAAGCTCCATTATTAGCGACCCTCATGTGTATGTGTAGGTAAATGTAGGGTTAGGCAAGTCATTTTGGTAACATAATTTTAATACACATATACATGTATATTTTAAAACAAAAAATATTCACAATATAGTGAGCAACGGTAACGACAATATATTACGGATACGATATTTATCACAACCTCCACTTTCGATTTCAAATATTCACCAGTTACATGAGGTAGAATCTTGTTGAAAGTTTATTGCAAATAACACGAACTTATGAGGTGACAGTAAGCAATGAAGTTTCATAGCATTCAATAGCAAACGGAACAAAAGTGAGCATCCACCATTTTAATTTGTTATTTACAGTTTTGAAACGCATCAACCAATTAGCAGCAATTAAAAGAAAAAAGGCAAGTGAAAACTGCGTTACTACTCCTATGTTAATTGTAAAATTTCATATAAATACTTTAAACTATTTTCTTAAGTTAAAAGAATTAAGTTCAAAATGAAAATCTGATATCAACTAATTAGTAAAAAGTCATAAAACACAAAGTGGGTATCATACTTATCATAAGATTCTCGTCTCTTTATATTTGTTTAACTTGGAATAATGTACTATTATCGCACGTCGCAACTTTTAATTCATATGTATTGATACGTCCATTTTGCTTATGTTTAAAATACACGTTCCTTTAAGCAAGACGTGGACATGTCATGGTGATATGCCTGTTTCGCCTCGGGAATCAGGGACAAATAAAACAATATGTGTTTATTTGGTGTGTTTTGTTTTGTTGAATAGTCACAATTATCACTATTTGCTATTTAGCCATAGTTAAAAATGATAAGCAGGGCTAATACGGGCACAACAGTTGCAGAATATTGAAGAAATTGTCAAGTCAAATACATATGCGCTTATGTGCGATAACACATCTATGAGATTTAAGTCATTGTATTCGTAAGTTTTTGCAACACAAAGCAATTGTAATGCCTTCTAAATGCGTACGGTTCTAACAGAGATCTGCTTTAAATGCCGTTTTAATGTATTCAATGTTAAACACACACTTATCTAAAGCGTATATAGGATATGGTATAAGACAGATTGGCACTACTTACTTCGTTGATAACATGTTTTTATTATTCCAAAAAGTATTATATTCCATTTACATCCTCGTCAGTTATTTGTAAAATAACTCAATTAATCTCAGATTTTCTTTTTACGCACAATTATGTTTACACAAACGGAAGACAACACAACACAATCACTTTACACTGTATACCTATTCATAGTTCAACATATGGTATTCATACATGTTAAGTGCTGCACAGTCTGAATTGAATCAATATAGTAAATAAACATTAACAGGCAAATCCAGAGCATTTTTCGGAATTGTCTATCCGGATTTCGGAAGTTCTTGATGATATTGGAGCTGGAAAGTATACTGTTAAGGAAAAGGAGAGGAACTTATTTGTGGAGGGAATGTAAGAAGATGATAGGAGCGCAACTTACAAGAAAAAATGCCGAACGATTTTATTTCGGGATCAAGTCGGAAGGAACCACCACGCCCGGTCTCCAGTCTGATAATGATGTCCTATACAACAGCAACGTTGTGAACATCGTAAGAGCCTGGGAAGACTGGAAGACCGGAATGGTGAACTTTCTGATGATCCTCGACGACATCACACTTCCGCAACAGTACGTGCTACAGGTCATGCAGACGGACATACCCGAACCGGAGAACAGTGTGTATAATGACGCTTTTGTAATGACAGATTCTGCGCAATAACTTGTAAGCGCTGAACGATTTCAGAAGGAAATTGAGCTTATCAATACAGACTTGGGAGAAGCAACCAAAAATGGGCCCTCTGTCAGCTTAGTTTTCAGTTATGTGTGTAATAATAGCAAGCATAACTTTTACATTTATATTCCCAATATAACTTGCTATACACATACCAAGTTTCACCTAGATAGCTACAATACCTTTTGAGTTGTCATACGATCCTGACTTTCACTGATGCATGTAACCATATCAGCCAATTTATTTGTCCAAAAAATATTTAAATGACGAAAATTGTCCACATATATATTTCTATCCGTATACCGAGTAAATAACATAAGTACTATTTTAGTAGTCCAGGTTAAGTGTTCACTTTTTTAGGTTACCAATGTAGCCCCAAGTTATGTCGTGCAAACACTATACTTATGTGAATATTACTTAAATAATCAAACATGTTTTAAGACCATATCCATGATTTTGCTTGCAATGAACTCGCCTTTACAAA
>NC_068363.1:22452457-22499957 GCF_020536995.1 Dreissena polymorpha
TCTACGGACGACGCAATTTTGACAATAAAACGGAAGTCGCTATAGTACGAGTTGTATCATTGCTAAAAACTATCCTCATGAAACCGTGAGGGATCCAATGGTATTACTGGATTTGACACACCATAAAGCGGTGAAAAGAGCTCGTAATGTCCCACGGTCGATAAATGGAGAGTAACGGAATGGGTCGTTCGTGGGTATCCGACGATGGTTTAACAGCTACTGACTTAATGTGGAAATATCGACGTAACAACAACATACGCGGTCGAGGTAAACTGATATACAAAATAACAACGAAACAAAACTTTATCAAAAAGTTATTGTCATTTTTTCGAAATCCCCACGCATTGAAAATAATTTCAAAGTTTGTGGATATTGTCTAATCTCTATTTTTTAACAGTCAGCTATAGTTAACAATAAATTGATACATCCACCTCCTTATGTTAGCACCAGTTTGTTTGATGCTCTTGTTAGCTTACAAAGGTAACACACATTATATTATCGCCAATAAATAGTTTTCAAAATTGCATAAATTGTACCTGTTGTTTCACTGTTAATATATAATCTTCTAACGTCATTACAAAGCTTCATAAACTTGAGAGTTGATTGAATAATCAAACGTACACATACTTTTCTAAGTGTAAAGCAGTGATTCACGTGATGTCCCAATCCAAATTATACCAATACACAATTAATGGAATGTCACTTAACATTCTTATAATTTGTTTTTATCTCTTCGGTATGTGAATACGCAAGCATTCAAATTAAATTGAAAGGATTGTAGAGCAATGGTGTTAAATGTCAACGACATAAATTCACCTCTTTTTAAAAATCTACAAAAAGTCTGACTTAAATAGACAGCGAGCAACAATGGCGTTAATAAATACAATTAAAGGAAACTAACCGCAAAAACATGTTGTAAATTAAACTAGGCGACTGTACCGCATTGATCACATCGCAGTATTGTGTGTATCTACATACTCCGCGATATTTTGTTTTCATGTTATAATCAATTTTTGTAAGTTTATACCTTGTCCAGCCACATGCCTGGATTGTTTTTTTATTATTATACCAAAGTTAGACAATGAATGTTTTAACCTGTCTCGTCGGACTTATAAACTCTGTTTACTTGTCAGACCTACATATTGGTTTTTCTGCCGCCACTTTTGATATGCATACTTTGGATGAATGCTAAAGTTTGTCAATTACCGTTTAAATGTGCTCATTAAAGGTGCCCATTCAGCCCGTTTCCAGTAAATATCTATGTTATCTTTTCGATAACTTAACCCTTCCGAACCATTTTGCTTGTATAAACCAATACAAATTGGTTTTGCAAAATATTCCTTTTATTCCTAGAAACCAATAAGGCCAGCTTAAATTACGTTTTGTATTCATACTTCTAAAATAATACATCAGTTTTCCCTGTAATAACATGATATTGTCATAGTTTATCTTTATACATTTATATACATGTACGGCTGTTAAATCACAAATAACACTGAAAAAAAGTGCGAACATTGCTAATATATTTTCTACTTTAGCGAAACTAGAAAGGTTGACTTACTGCTGTAATAATACTGACTCATACGATGTCTTGATTTTAAAAATGAAATATAATATCACCTAACTGGTTTGGGTTTAAAGTTTCAGTCCTTTTTGGCATTATCAGAGATTTGAGGCGATATGTTCATTTACAAGCCTCTTACATTGATTGCACTTTTTCGGGGGATGCCAGTTTTTGGGTGGGTGAGGGATTTTTTGGAGTATTTATCAGATAAAAATAGAAAACAATATTTTAGTGTCGACAAAATGTCGACATGCTTTTTATAAGATCAAGACTTTTTTTCTCGCATTACTAATCGGATCGTTTGTTCCCGACAATTGGTCGTCTATAAAACTCTTCGCGTGCCTACTATAGGTATTCACATCAATAGCTATGGCAATTATGTTATGTCTACTTGATCAAAGTCATAACTGTGGTCCACTATTATGCAGAATCAATGCCGTTCTTCTGCATACGAAATGCACATTAAAGTTAAGTTATACTGTAAACACTACAAATATTAAATTGCTAATTCACAGTTGTCTTAATGGCCATCATATTTGTTAGGGAACTGACAAAACATGTACTTTATTTAAACTAAGGTATACCTATGTAAATATGTATTTAGGACTCTGGAACTGCATATGCCGACTTATATTTTAATAAACAGTAATATTTCGGTTTGCATTATCAACAATTCAGAAAAGCGTGTGACTAAAAATCAAATACACATACAGCGAGCAATCAGATTCAAGAGCAGGAAAGGAAGTCCTTATTGTACAACGCGGCCCTTTACTTGTGGCTTTGAACCGATTGAAAAACAGTGACACAAAAATGCATTGGATCTGACACATGTGTACGTAATAAACCCAAATACATTAATCAAACTGTGGTAATCGCCGTGAATGAAAGCTAAACCTGTATGCCAATTAGGTTAACTGAGTGAGACAATCAAATATGGTCTGATTCAGATTGATTTTGCAGACGTAGGGGATAACAGCGAGGATGCCGGAGGAAAGCCGAAGACAGTAGACACACTACTAGATACCCGGTGTGTCGTTGTAATTATTTAAAAAACATTAAATTATTTATAAAAAATTAATCCTGTAACAGCTTAATTCAAATTAACTTATACTGAAAGAGAAAACAATTAAATTATAGTTAAGCTATGTATGTGTTTGAAACAAAACGGAACACCGGGAGTGTAACTTTCTGAGCCTCGATACAAGAAAGAGGAAGCGATCAACTCCATATTTTCTTCTATTAAAGAAAATACAAGGTCATCTCATATTGTTGTGCACTAGTTAGATCCTTGTCAGGTATTTATAGTTTAGGATTGATGCGAACATTCATCTTGACAAGTTCATCCATAACGAGTATGTCGTTGAAACATTTTTTCGAAGGAAAGAGATTCGGCGTGAGATGGTTTTTAACATGTTAACAATATCAGACACAGTATCATTAATACACAACATTATCTTCACTTTTCATGTAACAATGTTTTCGAAAGCTGCATGTTATTGATAATATCAACATCGTATTATCATTTTGATTTTCGCGATATTTGTTATTTTATAGAATATTCTGACGGATGTAATGTGAATGTGTTACTGTTAGCATCGATGTGCATCTTACCAACAAAGGAGAACAGAAATTGTTCGCATTTTTTTTTTAAATAATGTCTTTATGACTTGTTTATATGTTTTCCTTTTCCGTTCTGTAACGCAAACACTATTATTAATCTGTGTCGTCATTCTTTTTAAAATATAATGTAATAATCATGTTAAGATATTATCCTCCAAATTGCATCAGCGATGTTCAAAGGTTGTTTTACAGAGGGCACACTCAGATACATCTAGCCATGCAGCACACACTCAAAATAAAGCCAGACATGTCACTGCTTAAAGGGTAAATCAAAAGACTTTCCATTCAACGAATTGAATGATGTTACTTAAACGAGCTTCGCCCCGTTGGCGGTCATCGATAATATTTTCATTATTCACCGATGTTCAAATGTGGGAATTTGTCTTCCTTAGTGAACAGGTTATTTTAAAACGAATTACCTTGTTTAAACAATTATTCAGGAAGGCGTACGGTAAGTAATGTTTACTTAAACAATGTGGTTTATTTGTTTAAAAATTAAACCGGGTTATTTTGTTGAAGTTTCGAACTTTTCGTCTCTTAGCATATACCGTCGGCATGTAAACAATTTAGCTGACAACGACGAAATTATTCGGGAACGGTATAAATAATAGTCTATTCCACTTCCTTTTCTCTCCAGCGCTGGAGAAACTTGTTGCAATTTTGAAATTTATTGTTTAAAAATCGTATCGCATCGCAATGCCGCGAGGACGAAAGCGAATGACGCCTGCGAAAGAGATGGAGGCAGCATTGATGGAGCCCGCGGTAGAAAAACCTGCGGGTAATATCATTGATTTTGAGCAGATTACTCGTGATTCCAATACTGTTTCCTCGATATCTCATGTTGTTCAATCTGTCTCAACTCCCAACATGGTCACAGGGTGTGGTTGTGGTGGTGCGTTTGGGTCACTCCCAAGTTCCACTTTTGATCGAACTCGTTGTACGAGCGATGAGGCCTTCGTTCATGTTCCAATGCAGCTCCGAGAACGCATTTGGAGCAACCGGTTTGTAATTTAACATAAATGTTAAAAGTAGCAACCCTAGCTTATCGGTGATTATCCGTTGATAATCGTAGAAATTGATAGATTGCAGATACCCATGTTGTCTCGTGAAAACAAATGTTATACTATTGTAAAGGAAATTACATTCTCTTTATAAGTATCGTATTTTGATTACATTCTCTTACGAAACTATCGATTCATAAACGCAGACTTTTTTGACAATTACGCTCCGCCCGTCTAGTCCCGGCTGACACGCTGACCTCGCGTGATATGTATAGCTGCGAGTCATACAGTTAACATTGTGAGTGAGTGGGGCAAACATGTTTTATGATGGACTACTGTTCAAAAACGCTGCGCGTTAATTAGCTAATGCTGGCGCAAGCAGCTTTGGATATAGTGCTGGACGAGCACTTGGATCAAGAATGTTCGGTGAAAACCGACCGACTTACCGTAAGGTTTATGGAAAACGAAGAAGTCGGAGACAATATGGTCCGCGTAATAAAATAGCGCGGTCTTTTACTGCTCGGAGAACGAGCCGTATCGCTAATACGATAACGCGGCATTGTCTCAAGTCGGAACCGAGATGCTGTAGTTGGCCCTTCAGAAAAACAAAGCGCTGAAGGCACTGAATTTGTTCGCTGTTGTATTTTGCTGTGTTGTTGATTCAAGGGGATTTGGAAAATTGATAATTGGTTTCTTTTCGTTATAGATAAATACTAAAGATGAATTTTTGGCGGATAAATTTTCTTGCAAAAATGTCTTGTCGCGGAAATATTCAAGTAGCTGACAGTCTCCTTTAGTAGGCACATATTTTTGGAAATTTAAATATTATAATAATTCTGAGGGTGCTATTTTTGTGTGGCCAGTTGTCTTAGGACTCCTGAGTATAAATCCATACTTGGGTGGTTACCTTCTGATTATTACAAAAAATTAGTTTATTACATAAAATAGTTTTTTGCGGAGATGGGTTTTGCTCGGATATAGGTAACTCCCAGCTCTTATTTGGCTTTTATCTGAATAGTTAGTAACTTTGCGGAATTGCTTTACATTGCGGATTTGCATATTGTAGAATTGCTTTACAATGCGTAACTTTGCGGATTTGTATAGCATTGCGATTGATTTGCGGATTTGGATCACATTGCGATTAATGTTGCGGATTTGCTCACTATTGATTATAATAACTTTTCATTGGCTGTCAGCTACTTAAAATCAGGAAGGCCATTGGGTGTAATCATTTCTGATTTACATGTAGTTACGTATATTTGATGTTGTGGCTCATACTCTCCTACTCTCCAACTAATATTGTGTTCTTACTGAAGTTTAATTATTTTAACCTAGTCCAAATGTGCTATTGCAAAAAAAGGTAAAATAAAGAAGTTATAACTTTATTTTGTGTTATTCGAAATTCATAAACTAAAATATTATGTTTATATCAAGGGATCATGACAAAGCCATTGATTAGTAGTAGCAAACAACGTTAAAACGTGACAATGTTTCGGACAATTAAATATTCTATGTTATTACCTTAATTTAGTGAATCTTTGTTCATTGTAAGCTTGATAGTTGTCAATAAGATGCTATGAAGAACAATCGTTCTTCGTCGTGAAAGGTGATCTATTTGATTTACGATTTAATTACAATCGCATATTTTAAGACGTTTCAATATTAACTGTTGAGTGTGTCAAATGCCGCATAAAATTTTAACGGGATGAACGTTCGAATGGATATTATCATTAACTATTCAATTGAAACATAGAAAACATTGAATCTGTTCACAAAAGTCACATGAATGTTTATACACAGCTACGACGTGTGAAGAACAATAACTTAATGTCAAGAAGAAAATTATAATCTCACCCACAAATGCCAAGAATGAGACACTCGTTTTTACGGATATGAAAACAATGGTTGATCAATTATTTACCGTTAAATATTTGGAAATTTTTGTATCAAATAGTATTTTAAAATCTTATTTTATTTTAATTTCATTTTATTTTATTTTTTCGTTCTTATATGTGTTATCTCTTTGCAGTTTGCTGTCTCACTAAAATGTTAATGTAGTTTTCTTTGCAAAACCAATAATTAAAAAAAATATATAAATACTGATTAACATATTTGACTTTGTGATTGTCCCTTATATGATATACGGTGCAGAACTAGTGTGAATATATAATTAAACGAAATGTATGCATTACCCAATAAATGTATTATTAGATGTATGATGGGAAACAGTTAACTTTCAATATGACCGTTTCATGACGACATCCTTTTTTGGTTGTATGTAAGGAATGATCAATTTCAAACCTCCATAATGTATAGTACAGTATCTTACTTCTGAATATCACAGGTTTGAAACATGGAAATCTTACTTTAAAAATCTCGTATATGGTAACATACTTGATGATCATGATGTTGACATTAGAATTTGGTTTTTAACAACGATTAAATGAGTGGTAAATTACCTTGAATAATTATTACCTCGTTCTTTAAGGTGGAGAGATAAGTTTTCAACCCAACAAGTTGTCTTATATTGGCTTACTTGTGTGCCAATTGATTTTAAAAGCCCTCAATTTTATTTTATTTCTTGAATATGAGTATGAATAAGACATGAACTTGCAAGCTTCTTAAGGGCCAATATTGACCTCTGACCATTAAGGTTTAGCCTGGAACTTTGAGGTAGAGAGATACCACACATCGTCCAAATATGTTTGACATATGTGCAAGGTTATTTCAAAAATCCATCAATGTATACCAAGGTTATGGCTAAGACATGGGATGTCGCACACACTTACAGACGGTCAGTACTATTGCTTTAAGCCGCTTTCGTCCAAAGAGAGGGTATTACATTAATTGATCCTCTAATAACGCATAAATTATACACACAGGTAAACTTAAAATGAAAAAAAAATCAACATTGCAGTTAAAGGGGAGATATTGTGATAATCATATATTAAATATTAATAAGAGTTGTCCCACATGTTTCATAAGCTTAATTTATGAACATAGTGGTAGCGAGCTTCTTCTTGGACCTCGTGACTTTTTTTTATAGCAGAGTCAAACTCGGCGTAGAACATTTCAAGATAACCGATTTGACCAACCTTTATTAATATTAAGTAATTAATTTGACCTTAAAAGTTGGAACACGGTTTTTCTAAATTCAACCAGGTGACTTATATTTTGAACGCCTAGATATCGTTCAGATAAAACAATCTATAGAGTGGTAACAAGCTTAAAGATGGCAAAGCACAACGCAAACCGCACATCGGATGATGGATGATATAGTGTGATGACAAGATATCACATGGAGCACTTATATGATCATGTGAGCTAATAAACACTGTTGAAACTAAGTTTATATTTTATGCGAATAACTTACCATCTCTATAATACACGTTTATTATTCAATACAATTACACGAAGATATATTAACAATATACTTTAAGGATTTTATGCTGTTTGATAGTATGTATTAACACAAAGATTTATATATTATTCGTATCGTACCATGTTTCTAAACGTTTGATATTCAAACGTAACATTTACAAAGGGAGTTGTGTTCATATAATGTAAGGGCTGCTGACACTATATTCATTTCAAACACGCATTATTCAGCATTTTCATATGCCAGACACTAATAAGTATAAACAAACAACCTTACACATGTACTATGTACAAAATAGTAAATATTTTGAAGTGTACGTATACATGGCGTTTCTTAATAGTATATAGGTATTAATATAACACATGGCTGACTATTTGGTCACAAAGAATTTATCCGCGCGTAAACTCATTGTTTATACTGTGCACAAACTAAAAATCAAATCAAATCAAATCAAATTTGTATTTTGTGTCGGTACAAATAACATGCATAATATAAAACAAAGATCAGCATCAAATGATACATAATCAATCCTATAGACTATTAAGACATGAAGTATTTAAAAACAAATATATTCATACACAGACACAAATTAAAGAACTGGCAGACTACAAACATCACAAATACAATTGGAAGAAATAATAAATTTTATTAAATTTTTTGTTAAAATTTATGTGGAAGATGCTGATCTTGAACTAGGTCTAATAACTGCAATAAAACGGAATACATAAGATATAGAAAAAGAAAAATAATCACAAAAGTGCGACAGATAAGACAAGTCTAAAAGCATATATCCCCCTAAATCAGATATGGAAATAAATGATCAGCAACTTCCTCACAGGTGCATGACATAATTGGATAATTTTTCATAGTTAAAATATGAATAGCAGCAATAACATGCATATAAATTATGCAAAAACAAGGATAAAACAAAAGCAAAAGGGCATGGCATAACTGGAATATATTTCATAGTTAAAACATGACAAGCAGCAATAACATGCACACACATTATGCAAAAACAAACTGTTTGTATAGTATTTTAAGCTCTTAAAAGACGAAGTACCTTCCTGACGTGCCAGTTAGCAGCATTGTTCGGATTAAACACACGTAACGACATTGTGTAGTAGGAAAGCGTCCTTTCATAGTCTGCTTCCATTTCATTAGAGTGTCCCAGTAAGTTCAGTGCAGTCTCCCTGTGATACAGATAGATTTTTTTTACTATATCATTCATATAGGAATCAAAGACTCCCAAAGCACGAATCTGTTTGTCACGTTCACCAAGTCCTCCATACGTGAGATACTGCAGATAGTGTAGAAAAGGACGGGCGTCCACCTCAGCACAGCCCATCCATAGTTTCTCAAAATAACTTCTCTGTGCAACTTCCTCTTCAGTGATATTGCGATTCATTTCAAACAACAGTATGTTTGGGCAGCAGTAGGCTTCTTTCCAATGAAACCTGACGCACAATGCGAATGGGGGTTCAATAAATCCATCGTCACTGTTACCCGATATCATGTTAGCAAACACCGGGATATTATCGTCACCCTCTATACGTCTACATGCGCAGACAGCCTTGACCCTGTTATGACATCTCCTCCCCACATCCGCCGACACCCTAACTGCCGCGTGAAGATTACCACCACTGTACAATATAGATGCCAACTTTAAGCGAGAGGAAGCTACATCCGTGTTTAAGGAATATTGGAAACGTATTATAATTTCGTTGTTAGCAACGTTGCATAGTCGCAAACAGTCAGATGATTGAATTGACTGTACTAACGCATACAAGTGTTTCATGAAAACGAAAGCAACACTTTTCAATCTTGCATTCGTTGAGTATTGAACAGCGTAGTGTAATGCATATTTTATCTCTTTCTCGAGGTTTGCATTAGAGCTGTGTATTGGATAAATAAATCCGTTTAACTGTTTAAACAAAGTCTGCATACTGTCAAACTTCAGAAGTAAGCAGATGCTGTTATGTAAGCATTCACGCCTTAGTTCTCCATCTTGTCCGTTTCGCAGTAAACCACATGCTTGTATCCGACTTCCAATGTTATCTATACCAATATAAAATACATCATATAAGTTGTTTCTAATCATGTTGTCAGTATACACTAAAAGGCGTCTCTGCTGAGCCTCAGAGACTTTCCCATCAAACAAGTTCACTCCCTTTATGATATCATGCGGGAGCCTTCCCAATCGCAGGTATTTCCTTAATATTTGTAAAGAAAGCAAAAGCAGAAACAAAAGGTTATGTTCGAACCACAACAAAGGATGGATTCGTTCAATTGTGTAAAACATTATAGTTTTACAATGAAAGCTTGTTATACAGTCTCCCACAATTTCATATAATAAGGATTTTTTAATTAGTTTTAAAATTACGTAACAATTAAGCTGTGTGATATTAAAGCTAAACATTAACATTCGTTCTATCAGGTTTGGAGACAGGCGCCATTCTTCGTGTTTGTAATCACTGTCTTGATGACCGGCTGGTACCAGGAAACACGGAGCTACTTGTGCAGCCTCAAGTAGCTGAAAAGGTGGCCAGTGTCTAACTCTACATCTGTGTATCCAGTTTTGTATTTCAGGAAGAGGTTTGAGAACGTGATATGCGTGTACCACATCCCAATTAGACTGGAAGCTTACAGAGGGCCCATTTTTGGTTGCTTTGCCAAGATGTCATAACCTTTACTCTATATCCTGTTTTTGCCTTCAGCGCTAAAAAGTATTTGCCCAGAATCTTTAAGTACTAAATAGTCAATAAACAAACTATATATATTCTGCGGTTCGGGTGTATCTCTGTGTATGGCTTGAAGCAAGTACTGTTGTGGAGGTATGGTGTCGTCGTGGAGCATCAGAAGGTTCCCCATTCCGGCCTCCCAGTCTTCCCAGACGGTCATGACATTCACAGTGTTGCTGCTCTGTAAGAAATCAATATCCGACTGGAGACCGAGCGTGGTAGTCCCTTCCGATTGGCTCCCGAAATGGAAACCATGAACGTTTATTGCCTTACTATCATCTCCATACGCTCCCTCCACAAGTAAGTTACTCTCCGCTCCATTACAGTATTCTTTCCAGCACCACTGTCATTAAGTGCTTCCGACATCCGGATTGACAATTCTGTGAAGTGTTCTGGAATCTAGATGCACATATATTAATTTACTTTTGATGAATTGTGATCACTTTTATGTACCATTGGCACTTACATATTTTACATGTTTGTAACACTTATTTATGCCATTTGCTTTAATTGAAATTAGTAAGTTATACGTTGTTTGATGACTTGTGCAAAAACATGCAGTGGTTGTGCTAGAGGAAACAAACCAAGTATTGTTCTACTATTTTGATTTAAATTGTTTTAAGTATTTGTCTAAATGCTGTAGGTTGGTTAACGTTTACAGAAGATCCGATCAATTAAGTCTCAGATACAGATAAAGTATGGTTTAAAATCGCGTTTTTCTCCTTTTTATTAAACGAATTAAGATACAATATTTATCATTATGTAAAGTTTGGTTACCCTGCTAGTCTGTTCGTTAGTTGGTCCCATGATCCATGCGTTTAAAACCCTGCCAGTCATACTGTTTTTGTTCGTTATACCGTATGTATGCCAATCTATATGTCTCTCTGTCGATTGGTCCATCTGTCTGAGAAATATTCATAGTGATTATTTTAATTATGAACTTTAACTTAAACGTATTACAATGCAAACACATGTAAATAATATACCTGCATGTTTGTTTGATATCGCTCGTTGCTCGACCAATTTAAGATAGTGGACTCCATGCAAACGCTTCTAACATAAATAGTGCCCTCTTGATCTGAAACATGTACATTGATAACCCCAAATGATATACTAGACACTATTGTATAACATAAACAACGTAGATGAAAATGTAAACGCGACATTTTAACTTCAATTTCATTAACATTAATGGTCTGTCTAAAATAGTCGACTTAATCAAAGTAAAACGTCGTTTTGGGCGGTAAACGAACGGAGAAATTAAAAAAGGAATTACCTTTGCGGTTTACTTGGACTATAGAACACTCACTCGCATATCAGAGTTTTCCACCGAGCTTAAGAACACATAAAAATAACATATGATCATACCGACGATTCCTGGAAAAGCAACTTCGTTTTGTTTTCGCCAAACCTATCCACATGTTGCTTAAAAGGGCATGTACTTCTTCTTACTTGTGCAACCTTAACATACACACACGTCGTAATTAATGCCGTGAGATCTACGTACAATTAAGTTGGTTTAAAAGTGTTTGTAAGTAGGCTAATAAGACAATGAACTAAGTAGTATTGGTATTTCACTACTAAGCATTCAATTATTCGCATGTGCATGACGGATTAAAAT
Organism: Dreissena polymorpha; assembly: GCF_020536995.1. NCBI lineage: Eukaryota > Metazoa > Mollusca > Bivalvia > Myida > Dreissenidae > Dreissena > Dreissena polymorpha. The sequence continues at coordinate 22,464,381 of NC_068363.1, forward strand.
GATTTATATATAATCACTGATGAGTTCGACAGATACTTTGGTTTCTTTCTGACTTTTCTCTTATTTCTTTCTATATGTCATGAGTATTTAAGGAAACATTTAAAACCTGCGTGTGTAATGAGACGATATTTGGTCTTATAAATGAGAGAATCACCGCTTTAACTGACAGTGACGCCGATAATATTTATGTTTTGTATCGCTTTTTTAAAAGAAATTTTTACTTTGTCTTTGCTGTGGCATCAATAAACCAATTATAATATTATGCAATTTTGCAATTATGATAGTTTCAATAATACGCATTATACAAAACTATCTCAAAAGAGAGAACTTGGATGACAAATCCGATTCGTAATTATCATCTTGATGATGTTATAATTTAATTTCCGTTGACTCAATAAATGTCGGATAATTATTTATAATAAGCCCATATGCATACAATCTTATGTTAACAACAAATTCGCTTCTAATTAATATTATTTTTAATAAACATTAAATGAATTTAAAAAAATTATGTTTATATCTTACAGTAAGCATGTTCGAATATAATACAACAAATATTATTAACAATCATAACTTGTACATCGTCAAATACCTACTACTAGCAACTCATATTAAAACTCCTATTTCCGCTTAAGATAACGCATTGCTTAATCAATATTATATAATTCACAAAGTAATAACATATTTACCAGTACTTTCGAATGTGTGTACCATAACAATCCGTTGATGTCTCGAATGAAATCAAAAGTAAGTAATTATGACTTTACGGGGATTTCCTATGACGTGTTGTTTAAGGTGTTCCAGCATTCGTCGGATAAATAATTTAAAGTGTATAATTTATATAAAAAGGCTTATAAGCATTATTTTTGTTAAATTAAACCTGTTTTATTTAATAAAACAAATCATAACAATACGTTGATGTTTCCAGTGAAATCAAAATTAATTAAATGTGGATTTTATGGGGATTTCCTATGACGTACACTAGTTGTTGCTGGTCCATCTCAATTGTAAATGGTTTGCGGTTACTTCGTCAGAATACAAAAATAACTATAGTTTAATAAAAGAAGACTTGCTCTTTCCCTGTTGAATACACATGTGTTTCGTAAATAAAACAAACAATAACATTGTTGTTTACATACGTTACGCGACTTCCATCAGTTTGTACCGGAAGTTTCGGATCACAATGAATATTTTTCGTAGTGTTTAAACCGGTCTTTACTGTACAATTCAGCAGCCATAAGGCTCCACCATGGTCCCCCCGGACTCCCACCGTGATCTTTTTATATGAATTTATTATGCACCAGTACATTTTATTTAAAGTTTCAATAACCAAATAACTAACTACTCTTTAATTTAATATTTAGGGGTAATAGCTTTATTTATGCAAATATTCTAAATGAAAGCATGTTTTATGACACATAAATACTATGAGGCAAAAAACCCCTTTGTACTGGCACCCCGCAGTGGTATCCCTAATCAGCTAATTATGCACTTCAGAAGAGCTTATATGTAATAAGCGATTTCATGCAACGGACCTTCTCGGTAATGATTTTCTAGCGATTGCATGCTTCCGTGCGTTAACCGCTTCGTCGTACACGTACTTCATGTAATACATCACATAGATTCTTAAACAGTGTTTTCCCATGACAATGGCTCATTAATTCATGTATCAGTACCTTTGTGATTGACCTGGAGGGTATGTCGGATTTGTTAAATTGTTCTGATCGGTAGACTTACAGTAACTTTAGAAAAAATATAAGTTATACGTGTATGTGTCATATTATGTATGCGAAATTCAAAATGATCGACACACAGATTTTGTAGATTAAGTCACCAACTATAATGAAGTGTATATACACCCATATAATATTACTGTATTTTGTATTTGAAGGTTTCGGAGGTTACTCTGCGAACAGTGATTAATTAAAATTAAGCTGTAAAGCTAAACATTGTACAATTGATAAGAATATATTGTTTTGGTCTCTATTAAAGATCACTTATAACAATCGAACAACTACTATCAGCGGACAAAGAGCTTGTTCTTAGATTGTGTTGAAGTGTTTCTTCTCAGAGACATGTTTGAAGAAATTAAAATAACTATGAGTGTATTCCGTAACGAGAAAGATTTTAGGCGGCTGGTCTATTCATATTGTATAGCCTTGCGAGTTCAAGTAAGTGTTGCATTAAGCACATACTAAACTTAACAATACTGTCATACAACTATGTACTTGACTATCGTTGGTTTATTTCTTGAAACCGATTGTCTGTATAAAGAGCTCTTTTGGAAGATTAAAGTGGTCCACCTATTATCGCAACACAGTTTGAAATTGACAAGATATAATAAAAGGTTTGTTTTTGTTGTTGCGTGACATTCATTGTTTCGTAAAATGCTATTACTCAACATTATTATATGACAAGTCGAACATACGTATGAATGCATACTTACTTGATTTCATTTGATTGCAATTGACTCTTTGCAAACGATTAAATTTTTTTCGCCATTACGAATGTTTTAGACATGCAGTTTGGTCTTCATTATTGTCGTATTTATCTGACTGAAATTTGAAATATCTTTATGAAAAAAGAGTCCATGAATTATGGTCATAAAACATATGTACACACCTTCCATTTTACCTTGTAAAAAAAACTACACAGATGTAAAGTTTCATGTTTCATGGCATCAAAAACTTGGTCTTCTCGGGTTCAACAACTTGACATGACACACACATCAATGCTAATTATATCTCAATAATGATACATGTCAATATAAGAAATAATCCCATAGCGAGCTTTTTTAGACTAGGTGACTTTTAAGGCCAGTTACCTAAAGTCAAACTCGGCTTAGAACATTTCAAGATAGACGTTTTGACCAATCGTTATCAATTTTAAGTCATTAACTTGGCCTCGAAAGTTTGAACACGATTTTTTTATTTGACCTGGTGACTTAGATATTTATATATCGTTAAGATCCCAAAGAGTGGTAAAAAGCTTGAAGTTGGCGATGAACACTACAAACTGCACACTGGACGACAATGGATGACAGTGTGATCACAATATATCACTTTGGGCACTTAAATGATCACTTGAGCCAATACAAACGGTTCAAACTTAGCTTCAATCATTTGCGAATTAATTAACATCAATATAATATACTCTATATATTATCGTAAGCACTTGTAAGATGCCTGACGTGACAACACAATTTCTCTGTGCAACTTCCCCCCTCAGTGACATTGCAATTCATTTCAAACAACAGTGTGTTTGGAATGCAGTAAGCTTATTTGGTATGAAACCTGACACAGAGTGTGAATGGCGATTCACTGAAATCGCGACCAGTGTTAACAGATATCATGTTTAATACCAAACACCGGGAGATCACCATCACCTTTGTCTACATCCGAAGACAGCTTTGGCCCTGGTGTGTTAGCTCCTCTTCACATCCTCCAACACTCTAACTGCCGCGTGACGATGCCCATCATTGTAAAATATAAAAGCCAACTTTAAGCGACTGGACGCTACATCCGTGTTTAAGAAATATAATTAACGCATTATAATTACGTTGTTAGCTACGTTGTGTAGTCGCAAGCAGTCCGATGACTGCATTGAATGTACTAACGCATACAAGTGTTAAACGAATTCTAAAGCAACACTTTCCAATCTTACATTCATGGAGTATTGAACAGCAGTGTGTAATGCATATTTTAGCTTTTGTTCGAAGGTTGTATTTAATTTGTGTATTCGATATAAGAATCCATTTAACCGATTGAACAAATTATGCATACAATCAAACCTCAGAAATAAGCTAATGTTGTTATGTAAGTATTCACGCCCAAGTTCTCCAGCTTGTACAATTCGCCGTATTTTACAGGTATGCAACATACTTCCTATGTTATCTATACCTATATTTAATAATCCTGTAATTCAATCCTTATAATTTTGCCTATATACACTAAATGGCGTTTCTGCTGAAGGTTATGGACTTTCCAATCGAACAAATTCACTCCTTCTATGATATAATACGGGAGCTTTTCCAATCGCAGAAATTTCCGTAATATGCGTAAACAAAGCAAAACTAGACACACAAGGTTATGTTCGAACCACACAAATGCATGGGTTCTTGCAATTGTGTAAAAATGTATAGTTTTACAATGCAAGCGTGTTATACAATTTCCTACAATTGTATTAAATAGGGATGTTTTATACGTTTTAAAAGAACGTAGCATTTGAGCTGTGTCGTATTAAAGCTTAACCTTAACATTCGTTCTATGAGGTTCGGTGACAGGCGCCATTCTTCGTGTTTGTAAGTACTGCCTTGATGACCGGCCAGTACCATGAAACACGGAGCTACTCGTGCAGCCTCAAGAAACTGAACAGGTGGCCAATGTCTACCTATACATCTGTCTATCCAGTTTTGTTTTTCAGGAAGAGGTTTGCGTACGTAAAATGCGTTAACAACATCCCAATAAAGCCTGAAGCTTACTGATTGCCCATGTTTGGTTGCTTCTCAAAGATATATATGTCTATGCTCGATTTCATGTTTAAGTCCTCCCTCAACGCCAAAAAGGATTTCCCCAGAATATTTCATTACGTTAGCGTCATTAAAAACACTGCTCTCTGATTCCGATGTTTAGTTCCTGAAGATTTGAAGCAAGTACTGTTGTGGTGGAGTGATTTCGTCGTGGAGAATCAGCAGGTTCTCCATTTCGGCCTTCCAGTCTCCCCGGGCTCTCATTATATTTACTTTGAGGTTACTGGCTAGAGAAATCAATATAAGACTGGAGGTCGGGGGTTGTCGTTTCATCCGATTGGCTCCCAAAATGAAAACATTTGAAACGGTGTGTTCCTAGTGAGGTTATGATCGTCTCCATGCGCTCTCTCGACATGTAAGTTCCTCTCCGCTCCATTACAGTATCATTTTCAGCTACAATACCATCACGTACTTCCGACACCCAAATCGACAATTCAGTGAAGTTCTCTGGCATCTAGATGTACACATCTTGTTTCATGTATGAACAGTGGTGACGATTTTAATGATACATGTCATTATCATGTTGGTAGGTATAAGTCTGCATAATTATATATTATGGGTTATACATGACGTTATAAGGTAGGGTTCAATAATTATAATTTATGTTTCTTAATTAATAATTGATAGTGCATCTTATTTGAAAGTGTTGTATTAAACAATGCAGAGAGTTTGATACATGACACTTTGCGTTTTGGTAGTATTTGGGATAACGTATTGTAAAGTAATATATTTGAAATATGTAAAACCTTTGAACATGTACACCTTTATTGATAAATTCATTAAGACGCATAACAATGTAAATCAGACACAAAACAATGCAAAAGGTACAATATTAATGTTCGCAATATAAAAGAACTGGAATTATATTCCTGTTGAATTGTGCATGTTGTTTGAAAATATGAAAAACAGAGTATTTGGGGTTATGTAAATCTGGTTGCATGTGGATCAGTTGGCCCACCAATCTATCCGTTCTTACGGTATTTCCATCTGCCAACCGTTTAAGTATGGGTATCAGTAAGTCCGTGTGTCTTGTCTGTCTGTCTATATGTCTGTCTGTCTGTGAGCCCGTCCGCACGATCGCCCGCAGCCCACTTGAGCGATGTCTTGTCAGAAATGTGTTGTCTGGTAAACAATTTATGTCGGTCGGTCGTACTGTTTCTATTTTTGTTTTTCTTACGACTTTTCGTCGATTGGTCCATCTCACTGAGGCCTATATATTTATTGGGATAAGTATAAATTATAAATACAAACAAACTTTATTGAGATACTTCCATGTTTTGTTTTCATATCGCTTGTTATTTGACCGCTTTGATGTAGTGAGTTAAATGCGCGTTCGTTTCACACGAAAGGTGCCCTGCTAATCGAAACAATGTTCCTACTTTAAACAAAATAATATATTAAAACCTATGGTATACAATTTTAGGTTTAAATGACAATTGTTTGGTATATTTATTGTATTAAAATTATAAGTTCGTCAATTACATAGTCTAATTAGTGTCAGTAACATGACTTTTTGTCTGAAAACGATTATTAGCTAACATGAGCACAACGTGCTTATGGTGAGCGTATGTGGTCATAATTTGTCCGTCGTTTTCAAGTAGTCGCCTTAGGGTCGTTTTCCTCTTAGATTTTATTTATTGCAATTAGGTAATGTAAAAAAAACATGCATGCCCAATCATATGTTTGACAATAATAATAATACTCCCTTCTAGTATTGATACTTCGGTATCAAAAACTTTGCTTCAAAAGGGGATCTCACTTGAAAATAAAATAGGTTATATTTATGTAGATCTAAACAAAGGCGTATCCTTCCATGCCAATAATCTACGACAATGCAACGTACATCACTTAGATTATTAACAGCGGAATTCCACAACCAATACACTTTTACAGGTAACGCTAATATATGTCGAATATATGCAGGTTTACTTGTGCCATTTCATTATTTCAAGTGTAAGTCGTTACACTTAGCAGTTAAGTATAATTGGCACAATAGAAACGTGTATTCATACTTCGCTGCATGTACTAGTAACTTATATAACTTTGAATAAGGAAACCTTATAACAGCTAGTTTTACCGTTTTACAGGTATACGTTGATAGCCTAATTTAATGAAACCTTTTATGCCTGAACCAATATGTATGTCATATCATACCGACTGACGTAATTTGCGAATGTCTTAACGACACAAATTGTTATACTATTATTCACCGAGATATTAACAATATGTTTATGTTATACTTACATACCAATACGTTTACCGTAATAAGCCCAAACAACCCTAATTTTTCAGTCTAAATTAAGTTTGTATTACTTGTATGCAACCCCCAGAAGTGGCATGTGTTTGTATTGTGTTGAAAGTATTTTGAAACTGATTAATTGCAATCCCACACAACGTAACATTTACATCATCAGTTCAGTAGTAAAAAGCCCTGAATTTAACGAGTTTAATTTTTACGAATAATACATGTACTGTTTGCAGTAATTTGTGGGATGACTTGCCAACTCTTAGTTGCCGATTTGCAAAACTACGACACAATTTGTCATGTGATATCCATGCGATATTTAAAACGGTATTGTGCATGTCGAGATAAGATTAATGTAGGGAAAAGAGAACACAATTACTTTAAGGTACTGAGAAGTGGCATACGCGTAGCAAATGTTTACCAAGTATGGATTGGCATGTTGTAATTAACAACGAGACACATTATATCAACGAAACACCGGATAATGTTACCATGAATATAGCGTATGAAATGACACCAGCGACAGTCGGTTAAAATTTGCTTGCACGACGTACACGACATTTAAGTTAAATGAATGTAGGTCAGTATTTATATACCATATTTTAATATTCACAAGACAAATGTACATAATATTTTCAGGATATTGATTTAACCAACGATTTTTAATTTCTTGTTGCTTTTTCCCAGTACATTAACTTTGCAAATCAAAAAAACATAGCAATACGTTGTTGACAAGTGGATGCACGTAGAGGTATATCATATTCCTAATTTCATATGAATATGTATTTGTGATCAATCAAATTTCATGTTTAAAGGGGCTTTTTCACAGATTTTGGCATGCATTGAAGTTTTAATTACATGCTTAATATTGATCAATGTTAACATTGGATCTAAAAAGCTCCATTAAAAAAAAAACAAGAATAAAAATAAAGAAATAAAAAAGTAATCCTCAATGGGGCTCGAACCACTGACCCCTGGAGCCCTGGAATAAAAGTCTACCACTTAGACCACTCGGTCATACGTGTACATCTCAAAATATAACGACAACAATAGAACTCTAAAAATTATTCAATCATTTCGCTTTGCAACGCTTTATAATTTTAAGGTTTTTTAATCGTCAAAACTGCATATAATTGATATTTATGAGCATGGTAAATGTTCGGTATTACTATTTCCTCAGAAATATCCCAATACAACGAACATGTGCGAATCTGAAACTTTTGTTTTATTTTGTCAATTTTCCAAAACGTGAAAAAGGCCCATTTAATACACAGGCTGTTTAATATAAATGTACAAATGGGATAACACACAGTATATATGTATTATAAATAAATAAGCAAAGCAGATAGGTGGTATATAATTGATGACATGGTGTGCCTACCTAATGATACAACATGAATAGTCAGCTCGATAAACGACTTCCAGTGTTTTGGACATTGTAATTTAATGCATTGTTAAGTCGGATTTCATGTGCTGACCTATGTGAGTGATGAGTTTACTTTTCATAATAGAACCATGCGTAGAAACAGGCAGCCACATATTTGTAAATGAATGACATGATAAAATGTAAACAATTAAAGTTGTGTGAGATTCAAACGAAAATGAATTTGCACTATATCATTATGCAATACTATGAGCCAGGATAATAGATCTTAATAAGGATAAGACGATCCAAATGTGGCAAAGTGCTGCGCAAACTTTATATTTTAATGTCATTTGCATTGTCAAACATATTCAAAATTGTGAACCTGTACGTATGCATTTGGTCCTTTATTTATGACTATGTACCTATTATCACACTGTGAACGCACAAAACATGTAGTACTATATGTAGACATTACGCACACACAACTATAATCACACGCGACTCAATCTAGGTTCACTACCTACTATAGATATTCAAATCAGTAGAACTTGTTATTATATGAGATCTACTTGATCAAAGTCATAACTCTTATCCACCATTGGGAAGAACCAATGCCCATCTGCTGCATACGACATGCACACTAAAGTACATTTATACTGTACTCAACTAGAATTTCAAAAGTGCTTCTTCAGAAATGTCTTAATGGCTATTGTATTTGTGTAAGGAAACTGGTATATAATGTACTTTTTTAAAAAGAAGGTGTTTAGATGTAAAGATGTATTTAGAACTATTGAACTAAGTATTCCGATTGATATTATACTGAGCATGACTATGTACTGTAGTATTATCAATAATTCAGATACAATTGTGACATATAACTTATACACATACAACGAACATCCAGCTTCACCAGTAGGAAAGGAATCCCTTATTATACCATGCAGCAATACCATAAGGATGTAGGGGATAACAGAGAGGATGCCGCAGAAAAGCCGCAGACAGAATACACAATACTAGATATCCGATGTTTCGCTGTAATTATGTTTAAACTATTTAAGTGTTTAAACAAATTAATCACATAGCACCTTAATTCAATTTAACTGTATGAATAATGAAAGAGAAAACAATTTAATTATAATTAAGCTACTTATTTGTTTGATATAAACCATACACCCGGATTGTAACTTTGTGAGCGACGATAAAAGGAAGAGGTAGTGATCAACTCCAGGTTGTCTTTTATTAAAGAATATGCAAGGACATCTCATCATGTAGTGTAATAGTAAGAGCCCCGGCATGTATTTATAGCTTATACCGTGCCAGGGTTGAAGCTACAATGTGAAAAACACTGGGTAACATGCGATTATATCTCGCCGAATAAGCCTTTCCTCGAATAAATTCAGGTATACAAATAACTTGCCTAATATTATGCATATTTAATGTGTATATTATATAATTAAATAATTAACATAATACAGTCCTCCCACATGTTAACGATACAGTCTTAATAGTTCTCTTCTATATTAAAAATACCGCAGCCCAATTCAAATTATGTTAAACTGCACATGAATTTATGTATTTGTATTTAATATGCTAATTGAGTGATACTCAATCTATACCATAATATGTTTTATTTGTATATACAAAATATATATTTCGGGATTCGTAAACAAAGTACTAAACCGTGTGCATATTTAAATTGGTTGACTGTAACCATAAACGTGTGCCTTCATTTTAATAACATATGCTATCATGTACATTTAATATAAACACTCATTTTTAAAAATTGTATATATTTTTAAAATATTATATTTGTTTAGCTTTTTACATTTTGAAGTTAAAAATGTACCAACACTATCAGAATGGGAATCGGTAAGGGCTCAGTTTAAAATACCTCTTTGAGTTGTATCCACTGTGGATCTCAATTTTATTCAAGTACATGTATATGCGTTTGTTTGTAATTCTCATACATGGCATGGAGACAGCCTCACATTTAACATAATTTTACCTTCACGGCCAAAACTAAATAAACTAAACATAAGAAACCATCCAAATGCTTACACTTTAACCCTCGATTTATATTCACTTTGTACCAATTTGGAGATGGCCAAAATTAAATCAACTAAATATACAAAACAATCCGTAATTCGAACAAGTTTACCCTCAACCTAGAAACTGTCTACTTTGTAATAAATTACGCCTATTAACATGTACAACTACATCACACTGAATAATATTTACACTGAAATGTGTAAACAGGCTAATACATACTAACTTTTAATATTTAAACTGCCAAATATTCGAGTATTTCACTATGGCAAAACATAATGTATAATAATACGAGTAAAACAAATGTAATACGAATTATCTGTACGCTCGAATATGTAGATAATGATATAGGTCGATATCTCGAATGAAATCGATAGGATGGATTTTACTGGGATTTCCTGTGACTTACAGTTGTTTGATGCTTTTTCAGCTCACGTTAAGTTCTATTATTTTCCTTTCGTGAGATTTATTATTAAAATGTAATTATTGACATAAAACAGAATATATGTTCATTCTCTGTAGAATATATCTTATTGGTAATCACGAATAGCATGATTGCCCTCAAGTGCTCACTTAAGTTCACGGACACACATTGCTGAAGACTTTACCATGGGATCTAATTTTGACATTACTTGAATCAGATTCAAACTTGGCTTTCATATACATGTAATCAAATAAACCAGATTTCATAAAGACTACGCCAGAAATGCAACCCGAGAATTGCAATAAATGTATTGAACAATTGACCGGTTGACCTAGTTTCCTTAGAAACACATCTGATCAAGAACCAAACTTGACCTATATATTGACAAAAAAATATGTACACTAGTTTCTTCAAACTTGAGTAATTATTGTCGCGCCTTAAGAGTTACGATCCATTAACGCTACCTGATGACATAGTTTCTGGAAACAAGGACGAAGAGTTGAATTTGGCCTTAATACATATGGGTGAGGAGATAAGTGAAAACTTTTCGGTTAATAGCCAAGCTATGAACGTTACGTTTCATTAAAATATTATTTTGAGAGTGTTCAAACGTCTATGTCTAGTGATAGTAATCACATAAAATGCGGTCGAGTTTGATAATTTAAACATGTATTAGCCTTAAATCTGGATATCTGCGCAGATGACTTTATACAGGTGTATCTGGCAAAGTTTCAACAACTTGAACATAAGCAAATAACAATACTCTTCGCAAGATAATACCACGTTTGCTATTTCACATTTAATATGAAAGCAAGAAAGTCGTCGTGTTGAGACAACTAGCCACTCACACTGTCCTATCAATGAAAAATTACACATATATCAGTTATATATTTCATGCGGTTTCATTTTGTGAAAAGCTGTGATTAGGACGTGATCCTTGTATGCAGGACTTAGTTCTTTAATCTCTGATATTTATACTTGTCAATCACGTATCATTTTGAAAATAACTCTAGTATTCAGGAGCCTACAATTGCTATTATATATTTGTTATATCGTTTAAGTACATGGAAAATAAGAAGGATAACAGAAAATGGCCTTTCTTGACCCCGTAAAAGCATTCACAATCATAAATTGGGTAGTTTTTATATGTAACCTTTGATTTAACATTTATTTACATGCACCATTATATCTAACAATCAACAAAGACCGCTTTATAATTCTATATAGCTTTGGTCGCATGAACAAATGTATTGTTTTAAACAAAAATACTGTCCAATTAACAGTTTACCTTTAAAACCTGACTGTACATCAAAACATATCTTATATCTATAGTGAACATGTTTTTTCGTAGCCCATAAAGTTAAATAATCATATGGCTTTTGTTTGTAAAAAACTCTCCAAAATCACAAAGTAATGTAATGCTCATATAGCAGTGTCTTCTTTTTTTTGAAAAGTATCATGTTTCATTAAGTCCATTAGTCCATTAGTGAAGATTTTGTTTCAAGTTTATCATCATCAGGCTGAAATTAAACACATCATGTTAATCACTTATAGATTTGATATAGTCAACTCAATATCTTGTGCAATAATTTGTATAAGCAAATCATGAAGATTAAGTATACATTGTAAGCGGTATGCTCAATTCTATTTGTCTACCTTCTTTTACATATTGTAACGCACTGTAGTGCACTTTATTGTAATCTGCAGTTTACCTTACAATTTAATCAGACGCAACAGTGCTTTGTGTATCAGGAAGGAATCATGTTCCACAACACATTTCTGCAATTGCATTATTCATATCGTGAAATCATAATTCGAAGCGTACATTTATTTATAAATCGCATATTCACAAAGGCAGTATTTGCTGCTTGCTTTGGGGATTGAGCGGGAATGGATGGTTTGGGTAATGTGAAGTCAAATTATTAATTTAGGGAGGGAGGGAATTGTAACCGCGGCTACCCAACGCTTAAAGTTTGACGCAAACACACAAACCAACAAACCAACCAACGGACAGGGCAAAAACAATATGATCCCCAGTATAGACTTGGGGACATAAACATGACTTATGCTTACAACTCTAATTCCTTAGATTTTACAAATTGTCAAAAATCGGCATATAACTAGTCCGGCTCTTAAAAAGGTATTGTTTTAGCAGCAACCTACGACGTCATGTAGAAAAAAACACAAAATGGCGTCATTGTTATGTTATCCTTACCGTGATAACTGAATAGATTGAATTTTCCTGAAAAAAAAGGATCTTAATTGGATTAAAAATTGGTGTAAACACTTATATTAGATATACTAAAACTGAATGCTGTCATACTATAACTTATATATTTTTGTGGATTATTCAAAATTACTTCATAGTTATGGGCGATGTATGCTAAAATTATTATCTAAACCGAGTGACGTAAGAATTATGATATTTAAAGATATAATTGTAAAACATTAACTCGTCAAATCACTCTTTTTCTGATGTGTTAAACCTATTGACGTCAGTGCTCGAAATTTATGAGTTTTGGACATTGTAAAGCAAATGTATATCATAAATATTTTGTACTATTTTAAGAGTTGTAACATATAATGGATACTTTGTTTATATTTCTATATTTTCAGATTTTGTAAAACTGAATGACGCCATAATTCGAAAACGAAGCAACTCAATGAGGTTGACGAACTCACTAAACGCCGACCGTCCGTCTGCTAACCAATCGCCAACATCATGTCCCCATGCGTCGAACAATTTAGTAGTTGTCAGTACTAAGCACTAGAAGATTGTGACGTAGTAAGCATGTTAGTGACGTCACTACGGTCTAAATGCTTATGTTTTATATGTTGTTGTAATGTTATGTATTTATGCGAATATGTTTGTGAGCTTGTTTATGTCACTGGATATATACTCGATACAATGTTTAAAGCCACGAAAATACTAAAAATCAACAAATATTTGGTAAAATATTTTGTACGATAAAGTAAACACATTAAAAAGATACAAAATGCTCGTTTTTATTGTGTGTGTGTCAATATATTTCATGTGAAATACTCGCTTTGTAATCAGAACATTTACTATCAGTAGACCAGTTCCGGTTCACCTTTTGAATTTTCGCTGCAAATTTCACAGTCTGTATAAGCTCCATTTCTCTGTCTTCGTGGGATGAAAGATAATTCTTTTATCTACAATTTAAGTCCGTTTTGAAGGAAATCGAGCAAGTATAAGTATTGAAATTACGTATGTCAACATAGCACCCAATGTATTCAATTCCGACCCAAGTAGAGCAGTTCCGACACACATATCTATTAATAGATGTGTGCAATAGGGGTCATCTCAAAAGGATGTTTTACTGTCAATTTTGACAGTTTGTGTACAGAGAAAATGAAAATGTGTGTACAGAGAAATGACATCTTGTAACAATGTCTCTATACATTCTAACAGAGAAGAATGATTATAGACATTGTAACAAGATGTGGGATGCAAATAAACACGTGATAGACATATACTGGCACAGTTTTATTTCTAACAAGTAAACTGCCTTTTTTCGTTTTATTTCTTTAGTCCAGTCCATAGAAACAATATTCCAAACATAAAGTGTAGCACAGAAAGGTTGAAAAAAAATCTATAAAGTTAAGAGACATGAAGATCAAGCATGTTCATCATAAAATGACATATTTCGAATAAAAGTAAAGTTTGATGTAAATATCATACACACACAAGCAGTACCTCTGCCAAGTATAACATGGTTTAAAACATATCATAATATTAAATAAAATTTTAATAAAATCCTCAAAACAGCAGTACCTCTGCATATGAACTACATGTCGCAAAAGAGAGCATAACATGAAATAACATGTAAATAATATTCACAACACTGTAATACCTCTGCATAGAATCAAATGGTGCAGATGCACTTAGTTCCTCACAACCTGACACCATTTTGCATTTTGAAGCCGATGACTTTCCAAAATCTTTCTGACACTAGGAGACATTTATTGCTAAATACAATGCTTTTACCTCTTCAAATATCACAAAAGAGCTTACTGCACATCGTAAATGAGTTAACTCGCACACACTAAATAATGACAAACATGCATGAGACGATTCTTTAAGCAATGTTGCCATAACCGTTTCTTCTTTGTAGCTAACAACAGGTTGTTGACCATTTGTGCTGTCCAGAGCTACTTCACCAGACAGACGTCTTAGAAAACTAACAGAAACACAACTGTTCTGGGCAGCTTGTCTGATGGAGGTTTTACTTTCCTTTATGTCTATCAAAGCTCGACTGACTCGAAAAAACTGCCAATGGGATATGCTTTCGTTGTTCTGAAATGTAGAGATGATGTTTTTGTCAAACCCTTAACTAGAGTATAGTATCACTGAATGTGAATACTACCACCGTACGGCAACAGCACCTTGTCACAGAAACATTGTAAATAGTCAAATATATTGGCCGTTTTGAATTTTTCGATCAAAAGCAACAATAGCCACCATTGAATTGTGAAGTGAATTCTAAAACAAAACTGACAGGCAAATGCAGAAAATGATATTGCATGTAAGAAATAAATTTAATTCCATTCTGTTGAAAGGCCAAATAGATAAATCAAATTGAACTTGTGCCCACAGACGCTAGACTGACAGACAGACCAACAAACCCTTGTGAATCAAATATAACCGTGATATAACAATATCTGGAATAAAAATTGTAAACACTCTAAAATAAACGCTCATCGTGTAGCACAATTTGATCATGTGAGCTAAAACCACATGTACTATATGTTGTTTCATTACAGTTATTGTTTTAAATAACATTGTTTATTGAAAAAATATACGCAAAATATTGCCCATGATATGTCTTATGTTAATACAGTATTGCCCTGAGTATAGCATCGATTTAAATCCATAGTTATGTTATGTATCAAAATATTCTATGTAGTCAAATAATTTGAAACTGGTTAAATGAAGTTCTTTACTAGTATACAGACAAAATAACTGTGTAATAGATTTTATGGAAAACTGATTATGCGTATCCTTATAAGATGCAAAAATTATACATGAACACATCTTTAATGTATAATTATTTACATGTTGTATTTAATTATCAGCTTTACAGACTTTGCGTTCTTTACATAAGGACAATGCGTTATGATCTGTTTGTCTTCACGTCGCTTTTTCCCATGAATGGCTATTTCATGTGCAAATACAAATGATATACTTATATTTTAACTACATATTTAATGAATATAGATATATGACAATTTATTTGAATTTACATGTACTTTGTTATTTTATCTTACTATATAATAATTTCATTTGGGATTTATAGTATATAAAATGTTCTGAGGCAGCATACAGTACAGTACAGGGGTAATGAAAAGAAGTTTATTGTTGAGTTCCATGACGCATTTGTATAAACACAACATCAGATTCGAATGCAAAGCCAATGGAAGGAGTTTACAATAAATATAAGTTGAAATGTGCCCAATTTGTCTTTCCTCGGTCAGTTCATTTATTTACATTTATAACGAGGCACAAATATTATGAATATCTTTATTTACAACATATGCTGTGCATGTAAACTAAGTTTAACGTTCAAATACAGGCTGTGCACATCATAACAAATCTGCAAAACTTGGATGAAATAAGTGCGTCGAATTTACTGCAATGTTTATACGGTCCCCGAGTTATGAATCAAGTGAACCGGAAATGGTTATCTTGTATGCTTTGCGTAATGCCAATTAACTCCCTTAAATGACAGCGGAAAGTCATAATGATTACTGTTTCAGATAAAAAAATTAAATATGTTCACACAATAACACCAACCTTTTATTATTTTGTACTACAGAACAACAAAATAAATGCCTTCAACTTTTTAGCCTTTAAAAATATCGTGCACAAAAATCGCTAGTTTTAAAGCCTCGTTATGGAAAGACGCATGCCTGATGACCAAGAGTCAACCAATTGTTGTAAACATACATTTGTTTGAAGAAGAAATCATTACTTAACATGACACAACAGAACAAAATAGAGTTTCTGAACACACTTTCTTCGTACCAGCCTTATAATTTCGAAGTGTGCCGGAACTGGTCATGGTTCGGAACTGGTTCACTAACTGTACGAGCAAACGCGAAATTGGCTCCGGACAGTGTCGGAAGCTCAACGTAGTTCTCAATAGCTCTCCGAAGCCAATCTCGCATTGGCTCGTAAATGTTCGTTGTCATCTTCAAATATTGTAACACAAGTAATAAAAACGAGCATTTTGTATCTTGTTAAATTTATGTCACCGTACCACATCTAGCGTTGAAATTTCAGCTATTGTAATACGGAATACTTATTGTCGGGGGTTAACTTTATTTTACAAAATATTTCACGATAAATTCGTGTTTTTTGAGTATTTTTGTGGATTAAGTTAACATGGAGCGTAGTATAACTGTGCGATTTACTAGTTGATCGGCATGAATGTGTGAAATTACAACTTTGAAGCAAAATAATAGGTTACTTCATGGAAGGACGTTGTCATGTTATTGCGATTCATCTTTACGTAATTTGATAATTTAAGTGAATAGTGTCCGTGCACCATAAATACAATTACAAATATAGAAATGACACTTAAAACTGGAGTATGTTTTTAATAAATCACGATTAACGTAAACGTGCCATGGAACATTGGTAACCCATTACTGTGTAGGGGATCTGAACAGCAATTTTGTAGCAAATACACAGTCATTATGCTTGTTTTACCAGTATTGTTACATAGTGTATTTGCACAATTAAAACGTCGACAATATTGGTTGGTTGATGTGTTAGCATTGCTTGTTTGTTCGGATCATAGTTTTGCTCAGAATGGATTGATTTTTGAATTACTTGAAAGGATCGATCGTCGTGCAAAGGCAGCGTGTCGAGAAAAATATCCAGGTCTCTTGGTTAAAGGTTAATGTCACCATTCTAGTAAATTCTAGTTTATTCTGGTTAAATGTACAATTGAAGAAAACATAGTCCTTAAAACTGTTTCTGGAGCATAACGTTGATCAACATGTATGGATTTTCAAGTTACATCGTAAAAGTGATTACCTACATAAGATTATGTGTCAAGTGAAAATACCACACCTAGTGTTGAAGTCGCAATAGGATATCAAAGTCGTATTTCGAAAATCATATCAGTTGGGTAATTTACTTTGTCCAGATAGGATGGATGTTCAAAAGCATGGGACAACTAGTCGAGTGTCTTGCTTGCGAACCAGTCTCTTAACAATCTATTCCATTTAAGGATATCATTTGATAACACGTAACGTTATTCAGCATGGATGCATTTGAAAATAATACGGCACTAGGTCCCACAGAAAAATGTTTTAGTTAAGTAGGATCAATTTCACAGTAGTTTTTGAGGACCAAAAGTAAATATTAGGTATACACTATGATACCTTAAATTTTGAAGGTCATATGTATAATTTTATGGAGTGATGCGTGTATCTAGGTTCTAGGTCAATGCCATTAATCAAATTCAAAGTTTTTAGATATGAAATTGGTGTCTGGGACGGATGTATCATGATACGACATCATACTTTAAAAGTTGCAATTCAATAAATCTAGTAATAATAAATTTAGCAAAAGGAAGGAACTGGCATTTGGATTTATCTGCTTTAGCTTTTATACTCACTCTACACAAAGTATTAGTCAAAGTGTTTTGATATGTAACACACGCAAGCATCCGCCTTCTCTTCATGCAAAAACACGCTAAATGAAAATAAATCTGATTGTATTGGAGGATTGCATTATTGTATACTTTTTATCCATGAAAATATGAAACTGAAGTTCGGAACATCTTCATGAAAATAAGATGCTACTTTATGACAGTGTTTGTATTACAGAATGGATATCCCTTATTTTATTGATAGTCACACTTTACTATGCTGTTGTCGAAAGGTGCATTTTGGTAATAAGATTTACTTGTGAACACATACAATTTCTTACGTTTGGCAAAACATGTCCCGAATTAATAAAACATGTCTATGAATATTTAGGTTCTTTTTGTAAAACTCAATGTTAATTTTTCTTCTTGACAAATTGTTCATTTTAATACATTAAGCATTGTTCTAAGAGTGTACAGTGGAGTTGGCTTTTAGTTACCCCACTCCTTTTCTTTATCTTACTCAATACTCATTTTCCGACATGACACAATGCATTTTTCTTGAGAACACACTCTTTACTTTCCCAAATGGAACCTTACTTATTTTTCGAGATAATGCAGTGTTAACTTTTCTATTCTACTCAAGTTTAAGTATTACCAAAATAGTATAGTACAATTAGTTACAACGTTATGAAATATATATATTTAGAATTGTGTGTGCTGCTGAAATAGTTTCATCTGATAAGCTGTTAACAATCATTTTTGACGCTAAGCTTATTACATAATTCATGCTATTGTATACAAGTAACATGTATTCGTTGCATTTAAATTTAACTTCCATAGGTCATATGACTTAATTAAGAGGATGTTAATCCATATTGGTTAACAACTCTTAATAGTGGCATATGTATTTGAATAAATCCACTCACTTGTATTAAGCACTATTATTTGTATGTTACTCATTTCAGTACATAACACATACAATATAATTAAGTGTCAAAAACTGTAGTTTTTGTTTTTTACAAATTACAATGCATTTAATGTCACTAAATAATTCATTGCTTTTTTGTACTTTACAATATATGTAAGATTACGAAACTTTAATAATAAAACGCCAAATTTACTGGAATAACTCAATTCCGCAACTATCTTGCTGCTTTATGAATACATGGCAATATATTTTAGATATGGGCTATGCTTAAATGTGTGTATTCTATTCTGCTATGTAAAGTATGTTGCTTTCTTTGTCTATATTCAATATTCGAATAAGGAATACAGAATAGTTACTTATATCTTTTGCAAAGTTTTTACATGTTCATACAAATTATTGCCAAATAAAAATTCTTAAAATTCCTATAATGAATTAACATCAATCTAACAAAAATAATTCATATATCGATTTTAAAACAAGGGATAAGAAATCAATTATATCAATTTAATTCGCAATTATTTTGCACCTTTTGAATAGTTATAAAAACATGTACTTTAAGCGCGAAACTATGTACCTTTATCAACTCCCTATTACGAGATGTATGCAAAACTTCAAGCGAGTACGTGCTTACGTTAAGTTAAAACCTATTTATTTTAGCTCGATTGCATAGACAGTCTAATGCTAATTTGAAACGCTATTGAGTCCGTATGCTGGGACTAGAACCAGTACTCTGTGTATATTAGGAGATCAAAAGAACGCTCCAACAGTGATGGTTAAACCCTTGTTCTACCGGTCGATAGGCGGACACCACATCCAACACTCCACTGCAACTTACGTTTAACGGGGCAACACTAGAAGCATAAATATCTATGATGCAAAACTACATACAAATAAGTGTATATTTTTATGATAAAAACACGCCAACATAGATATAAGTATTTTAGATGCAAAATTGCACACGCATGTATGTACGTATATGATGGTATCTCGTAAGTATCTAAGTAATGTCTATTCTTATCAAGTTTTTTATTTACAGTGTTTTAAATATAATAATATCTTTAAACTTAATGTACCCGCATTGTGAGCGTTTTAATTTAACACATGCTGAACAATTAAAAAAACGATATTTTGTATGCGATAAAACAACCCAACTGACTGAGCACATGTGTGATGTTTATCAGGGTAGAATGCATTGCACACGAAGTGCAACTCTCGCTGCATTTATACAAAACACCTCGTCAATGTTACCTCCCTTATCGAGTCAACTGCACACTTTCCAGTATTGGAAAGATTATCGGTTCGTAACTGTCAAATTTAATAAAAGTCACAATAATTACCTAAGTGTAAGTATTATTCCTTAAGACACATAGTAAAATGATGTTACAATTTACAATCATGTATACAAAATCATTATATAAATTAATTATGATCACGCCGTATGCAATGGCTTCAGGGATAAATCCACATTTTAGTTTTTTAACGGATTCAATTTACCTTGCCGATATTGACGTCATTTTGGTCAATTTCATTACAGTGAACACTATTTCATTTTATGGCGCCATATCAAGATTTTTAATAGAATTTAAACAACATTCCTTTTTCATATTGATATTTCTGTTTAAAATTACGAAATATCATGTTGCCTTTGGAATCTAATATTCTCGCTTTTAGAAGCAACGGTACTCGTCAATTGCCAACAAAACAACATGTTTGCCATACTAATAATGGACACAAGATTTTATGAGCCATTCAATCGTTCAAAGTATAGTCTATATGCTCATCGCATATAACTAGCATTAAGTTAACATATACTATTTGAAACAGAAGAGACACTAACGACATAACTTTGTTAGTTGTAATGGTACACATATTCAGTCAACTTTAACAGTCAAATATATTGGTGCTATCTGGTGATTCCATGGCTAGTTCTGTTGTTAAAAAGGCCAATACAAGGTTAAAGTTTATGTATAGAATACGTGACTTTCTCTCATTCCACACTAAGAAACTTCTGGTCGTGGCTCTAATCCAATGTCATTTCGATTATGGATGTTGTTTTTGGTATCATGGTATTACCAAATGTTGGAACGATAAACTTCAGGTCACACAAAATGAATTAATAAGGTTTGTCCTAAATCTAGGTCATATGGCATATATAGGTAATGAACATTTTAAGATTTTGAACTGGTAACCTGTTCAAAAGAAAGTGGAGCAAGCTACCCTTTGTCATGTTTTCAAAATTAAAAATGGTTTGGCGCCTGAATATATGAGTGAAAACGTTGTTCCCTTTGACACTCTTCATTCATACAAGACTAGGTCAAGTGAAAGTGGGTGCTATATTTTGCCCAAAGTCAAAGGTTTTGATGCTAAATCTTTTGCATATAATGCTTGTGTTCTGTGGAACAAACTACCTTACTCGTTAAGGAATATTACAAGTATAGCTAATTTTAAATTGACAGTTAAAACTCATCTTCTTTATATGTAATCAGTCTTTTAGATTTATATAGTTATTTTTTTATTTATCCAAATTTTAATATATTTATCTTTTTATGCAAATAATTGTCTTTTAAAACTCAAATCTCTGATCTTCATCTCATGCCTCTTTATGTCACTACCATCAATATCCAAGAACCACAATGGAAATAAGAGATTAAGTTCTCTTTTTTGTGTAATCCTTGGTATAATGTTATTGCCGTGGTTATCTATCTATCTATCTATCTATCTATCTATCTATCTATCTATCTATCTATCTATCTATCTATCTATCTATCTATCTATCTATCTATCTATCTATCTATCTATCTATCTATCTATCTATCTATCTATCTATCTATCTATCTATCTATCTATCTATCTATCTATCTATCTATCTATCTATCTATCTATCTATCTATCTATCTATCTATCTATCTATCTATCTATCTATCTATCTATCTATCTATCTATCTATCTATCTATCTATCTATCTATCTATCTATCTATCTATCTATCTATCTATCTATCTATCTATCTATCTATCTATCTATCTATCTATCTTTAACTTTAACGTACTCACTGGTAATATTTTGATTAATAGTTATCGTAACACACACTGAAGTTAAATATGACAATGAAGTCGTAAATGTTCATTGAATTGAAATACACGGACATTGTGTGGACGCCTTTCAAACAAACAGTAGTTCTCAGCAATGCTCGTAGCTCAAAATGAACATGTTAAATGTATGAATAAGACACGAAATTGCAAGCTGATTTATGTCCAATATTGACTGATCAATCTGGTTGACAGCCCCTTTAAGTATTTCCTGGACAGTTCATGTAGTGAGACACAAAGCATCGTCTATTGATGTTGGTCATATGTGCAAGGTTAATTCAAAATCCATCAATACATGGAAAGGTTATGTCTAAGACATGACATGTCGCACCGACTTACAGACGATCATAACTACTTCGACAGCCGCTTTTTTCAAACGAGTTACATTTATCGCACCTCTGACAGCACATTAATTATACACACAAGTACATTTTTCTATCATTACAAACATTGTTGTTAAGTGGCAGTTATTGCGGAGATCTTATATTAAATATTAATAAGATTTGCCTCAGATGTTTCATAAGCGGATTTTATAAGTATATTGGTAGCGAGCTTTTTCTAAGACTTTGTGACTTTTTATGAACGCAAGTTACCCAGATTCAAACCCGGCTTTGCACATTTACAGATAAACGTTTTTTTTTAAATATTTTTCTTTATCAATATTAGGTCATTATTTGGTTTTAAAAGTTTGAAAATGGTTGTCTTAGGTTTGTGCTGACGACGGATGACTTAGTGTGATTACAATAGCTCACCTTGGGCACTTAAATGATCGGGTAAGCAAATTCAAACCGTTGAAATTCAGCTTACATAATTTGTAAATTACTTATCTCTATTATATACATGTCTTATCTTATGAAATAACTCATGTTTATATCAACACCAGAGAATGTAAGGAGTTTACACTGCGCGTTGTTTTGAATTAAAAAACAATTCTTTATATCGTTCTTTGTTGCTGAGCTCTTGTTGTGCACACGTATCATTTGCAAAGGGAGTTATGTGCATAAATCCAGAGACTGCTTACAACATCGGACCTTGCATACAAGCATTAATCAGCATATTTATATAACATACATTAATAAGTATAAATTAAAAACATAGTTCCTACTGTATCAAAATTTGCATTCTGTAGAACTTAGTTGCGATGTTAATATTTAAAAGTGTACTTATACATTGCATGGCTTACTATTGTATAAGCTTGAGTATATAAACATGGCAGACTAATTGAACTAAAAGCTCATGTAAGAAAAAAAACGCGTATAGTCATGTGTAGCATTGTGCACAAACTGTAGTATTTTAACCACTTATAAGACGCAGAACCCGCCTGATATGCCAGTTAGCAGCATTGTTCGTATTGAACAAATGTAACGAACTCTCGTAACACGAAAGCGCCTGCCCATAGTCTCCTTCCATTTCATAGCAGTGTCCTAGCAAGTTCAGTGATGTCTCGGGGTGATAAAGGTATTTCTTAAATGTTTTTCTAAAGGTATAATTTCTTCTATCAAATATATATGAATCCAATACTCCAATTGCATGTAGCTGATTGTCACGTTCACCGAGTCCTCCATACGAAAGATACTGTAGATAGTGTAGGAATGTACGAGCACCAATTTCAGCATTATCCATCCACGTTTTCACAGTGAAAGTTCTCTGCATAACTTCCTCTTCAGTGATGTTTCGATTCATTTCAAACAACAATATGCTTGAAACGCAGTAAGCTTCTTTCCTATAAAACCTGACACAGAATGCGAATGGTGGTTCAATGAATCCGTTATAATAGTTTTCCGATATCATGTTTACACACACTGGGAGATCACGGTCTCCTTCTATGTATCTGCTCCCGCACACAGCCTTGACCCTTTTGTGACACCTTTTCTGCATATCCTCCAACACTCTAACTGCCGCGTGAAGATGACCACTATTGTACAATATAGACGCCAACTTTTAGCGACTAGACGCTACGTCCGTGTTTAGGGAATATTGAACACGAATTAAAATTTCGTTTTTAACAACTTGACGTAGTCGCATACAGTCAGATGCTTGAATTGAATTTACTAGTACATACAAGTTCTTAATGAATTCTAACGCAACACCTGTCAATCTTACATTCGTAGAGCATTGAACAACATTGTCTATTGCATATTTTATTTTTTGTTTGAAGGCTGTATTATATGTGTCAATATATAAATACGCTTAACCGATCAAGCAAACTTTCGATACACTCAAACTGCAGAAGTAACCTGATGCTGCGACTTCGTCCTGGAGCATCAGAAGGTTCCCCATCCCGGCCTCCCAGTCTCGCCAGGCTCTCATGATATTCACATCGTTGTCACTGTATAGGAAATCAACATCTTACTGGAGATCGGGCGTTGTAGGCCCTTCCGATTTGCTCCCGAAATGAAAATATTCAAAGTTTAGCCCACATAGTTGCCCTCCAATCTTCTCCCTACGCTCCCTCAACAAGTAAGTTCCTCTCCGCTTCAGTTCCCTTCCCGGCTCAACAGTCAAGAACCTCCGACATCCGGATTGACTATTATGTGAAGTGCTCTGGAATCTAAATATTAGTTCATTTTAGATCAGTGATGATCATTGTTGGTGTTAATAGGTTTAACTGTTATATTTTTATGTAATAGGTCTTATAGTGTTATGCCATTTGCATTAATTGAAAACAAACAAGCTTAATTGTTTCTTAAAAACTTTTTTCTAGTGCATCTTACTTAAGACAACACTTTACAATGGAGTTCTCTGAAATCTAGAGATCTTAGAATACAAATATAATTCGCTATTGATCATTTGTGATAGTGTTTGATATATCATTATTATGTTGGAACGTATAAATTATGAATAATTATATCATATGATTGATATACCTTTTAATGTAATTCGCTTAAATTGAAATAAATATTATATGTAGTTTTAACTTGTCAATCAACTGTTTATTTATCGATTCCTCTTTCAGTCTGTTCAATATAAGTCCGTCTGTATTGCTATCTATATGTCTATATGTCTCTCTTCTGGATTGCCCATTTGTTCGAGATTTTCTTGTTTGTTGTATCTTCAGTATAAACTATATATGAACACAATCATTAAATACATATATTTAAACAATCATTAAATATAAACCTGCATGTTTGTTTCCAGTTTTTGAGCTACCTTTTTGCTCGTCTGATTTGATGAAGTGAACTCATGCATGCTCGTCTGACACGAACAGTGCCTCCTGATCAAAACATGTTCCTTACTAAATACAAATAATATACTAAAAACTATTGTTTTAATTGTACATTTGGAGTAAAAATGTTATAGTTATGTATATCCATTTTGATTAAAATACACCATTGTCAATAACATTATCGATTTCATCAAAGCCCATTCCTGTGTGTGGCTGTAAACGCTTATTTTATTATTGTTTGTTTTATTAAGACTGTGCAAAACTAACTTGTATAAAATATTTAAAGAATGATAGCTATACACTGATTCAGTATTCAGGTGTTTCATTTGAGTACAAAAAACTTGGTTTCAAAAGGCAATCGCAGGTATATTCACATTCATGTATCATAGAAACAACTGACCGATACGACTGGAATGTTGTGGAAATAATCAACGGTTGAGTGTTCAGCTAAGAACAAAGTGTTAACACAATCTCATGTAATGTGTCTTATAGCATGAAATGCTTATAATATGAACGTTTCAGTGGCATCAGAAAATCATAACACTTCTAAATGTCATTATTCTGATTTATACATAGAGAACAAATAATCAGGGCACAGGATAACGTGACTTGTGGGGTTCACAATTTAAAGTTATTGGATCTTAACACACCGGTAAGTGGGGCCTTTTTCCAAATAACTTTGTACACACAATTGTAATGAAAATATTTAACTATTGTAAACACAACTTTTTTTGCTGTCTATGGTAATGTGAAATGCATACGAATTACTTTATTTAATTAGCCTGTATTCTTGGCAAAATAGTCTATGTATACAGCATTCATGTTTACTGAATGCTGCACGCAACGAACCGAGTTCCGACGTATACAAGGATGTATTCTTAAACTGCAAACAACTGTATTTTCAAATGTATTTTATGTTAACATTCTGTCCAGCCCATGTGTAAACCCATTTGAAAACCAGTTGATCCTGCACCCTGATATTGTTCTACCGCAAATGTAAAGCTTATTTAACACACGTCATTAACTTTTAGAACTGAACAATTTTAACTAGCTTTTAACTTGGACAAATACTTAAATATCATAGATGTGTTATCGCGAATTTGCGCTCATGCATTCAACTGAATCCTTTATTCAAGCCTTCGCTCTTGTGTTCAATTTATCAGCCGGGCTTATATTGTGTTACATAAAATGCCATGGTAAAATAACAAATACTTGTTTGCAACAAATTGTGGCCGAAAGTGAACTTATTAATATGGCATTTTTTAGTAAACTTCCTGGATGAATTTTTTTTGCCCACCTGTTGGTTGCTAAGACAATTTAACTTCTTAGTGAACAAAAGACACGCACAGTTATTTCAATATTTAGTTTGAGACAGTTCAAACATTATTGAATGTTGGTCAGATCATGTTCTTTTTGTATAAAAATTTACTTAAAACAAATATTTGCAAGCGCAACAATTATTGTTTAAATGTTTTTTGGCCACCAACTAACGTTATCAAAACATACACCTGTGAAATATAAAGGCCACCTCAGGGATAACGCGTTGTGTTAAATTCATATGAATCAATCCAAAACATTTGTTTATACAAATGCATACATTACAAAAAGCCAACATAAGATGATAACTGATAACTATTAATGACTCATTTTTCAATAGAAAATTGTATATTATATTAAAAACTCTTGAGAATAATGTTTAACATAAAATCACAAAAACCGAGTTGAAATAATTTGGAAGAAGAAAGATCTCTTTACGATCCTATCTTGTTCAATAATCGATTATGGAACAAACATGGTTTACATCAAACTGTTATATACCTGAGCAAAAGAATACTAGTTTTTAACCTGAATGATCAATGCGCTCAATTAAAGTAATCTTTTGAAAATGAACAACCATTTAAATATTTGAATCGATAATATATGGATTACCATTTCAATACACGTACGGCATTTTTATAACGAATACATGCCTGTTTATTTGTGTCTTGTACAGCATAAACTATTGTGTTTTGATAACTGTATTAACCATGATAATCGTTTGATAAAATAAAATAAAACATAAAATAGTATAATATGTTATTTGTTCAACATTTAATCAATATTAGAACAATGAATCGATTAACACATTGTATTTAGTACAGCTCAAATATAAACGTCTTGACAAAACACGAACAAACATATTCATCGTTTAAAGGTAGTACGTTTGCAAAACATATTTATTATGTTCACGTATTTAGACATATGTCGAAGACTTGTGTCGCTCTGTCTGACTGGACGTGTTATATAATGTAAAGCGTTACCATTCAATCAATAATTGAAATGCTTCGATGAATTTTGCTTTCTATAAATTGTGATTTTTTAAATCTCTGCGAAGTAATTAGGCAAAAATCTATTTATTATTTTTGTTTCGGGCCATCTGAAAATAATTCAATGACGATTGTCTTTTTGAAGACATTTCTCCTATGAATTACATGTACCTTTAATCTTTCGCAATATAATTTTTCTAATGGAGGGGAATACTGTTTTCAAAATATTATCATAAAATAATACATTTGAAACATAATTTGTTTCTGTACTACATCTTGACAATTATGGAACAGACGAACAATGCATTAAAACCGCTAACTGAAAATAAAAACCGTACTTGTCATTTGATTTCATTTTAAAAATAGGGCTATTTTTTATGAATAATGTGAGTGTCGAACTTGTAATGAAAGCAAATACAAGACGAGTTATACAAAGCATTTATTTGAAACATATCACACGTAAATCATAAAATTAGAATGAGTGTAACCCTATCCCATCATTCTGAAGAATCTAATTGATATTTTCCTACATATCTTCATACATAATATATTTCAAAACCAAAGCATGTGATTATTGGAGAAAGACAATTTGACATAAATGAATTCACTAGGGAAGGGATAGTAATTTGTGAACTATTTTAGTTCGTGATTTTCCTACTTAAACATTGGTAGTAGTAAAATAAATTGAACATAATAAGAAACAATACCTCCTATGGAGTCAATTAAATCGATAAATGGTGTTTAACAAAAACATGTTTGATGTTGTTAGTAACATAGGTAGGTCATTATCATGGCACTTGTTGTGCGTATGATTAATATTATATTTCTGGTCAATATTATTTGGGGACGAAGGTAATCAAGTTAATAAATATGCTTCAGACACAAACAACAAAATATCAATTTGCATGCGTCAAAATGTATAGATATGTGTCTATTGAACTCTCTCCACAAGCGTCTTAAAATATTCATATCAATAATGCGCGATATGGATTATCTAAATGTTGTATCTCTTGCGGATATGAAGGGAATATACATAAGGGCCATGTTGAATGAACCATATAATATATTAATAGGTAGTCTTGTTTTGTTTCACAAGCGAATATTTTTCACTAACGGTAAGTGAGAAGTGTAGGCCAAACGCCGTTCTTGACACGCTTATTTAGCTCGAGATAAAACAGAACAGAACCGAAAATAACCATAAGTTTTGCACCAAAGTATGCATGATACTTTGATCTGCTTATTTGATGTTTTGTCAGCGGATATTTAAGACCGATTAATCGCAAAAATATATTTCTTCGTAATATTTTTTAAATGGTGCTATACATACACATGTGGTATGTTGTTAGTAGCACACATAAGTCACTACCATGGCATTCGTGGTGTCTATGAGTGATATTGACTCTCTGGGCAGAGTTGTGTTAGGTCGAAGTGAATAAAGACAAATCAATAAATATGCTTCAGTAAAAAACAAGTCAACATCAATTTGCTTGCGTCAAAATGTATAAATCAGCGTCTATTGAAATGTCTCTACAAACGTCTTAAAATATTAATATCAATAATGCGAGCTATCGAGTATCTTAATGTTGAATCGATTACGAATATGAATGGAATATGCATAACGGCCATGTTGAATAAACCATATAATATCTGAAAAGGAAGCATCGTTTTCCTCACGATAAGAGGGCTAAAAGTCGCACTTGACACGTTTAATTAGCTCGTGATAAAAACAGAACAGACACGAAAAGAACCTTACTTTTTGCACCACATATACTTTATCCTGCTTATTTGATACTTTGTCATCCGATCTTTAAGACCGATTTATCGCATTTTGATTTTATAGTTTTTCGAAATATCAATGGTGCCTATGATCTTCATTTGTTTAAATATAATCAAGTTTGCGTCGTATTTTTTCTTATATAAGGTAATGCTTTTTTAGTAAGTTGCATCATCAAGAAAGTAATCATTTCAATCTGAAAACATTGTTTTAAATTAGGAAAGCGATATTATTCCAATAATTTGATACAAACAAACACCACTTTACGTCGCAAACATGATTCTACCAACAAGCTTATAGCATTCGAACATTTAAGCGGAAATAATTCAGGCACACGATACATAAACTCCATCTACTAAACCAATGATTACAAAGGAGGAATTGCGGTCAAATTTTCCATGAAACAATTAAGGTTATTATTTATTTATTTTTGTCCGGAGCATTACTCTTAATCTACTGAAGGGATTTACTTGAAACTTAACATATTAACAGATGGCAAGTAGGAGAAGTGCAGTAACTAAGAACCATCACTCTATCTACCTTAGTTTTTGAATTATTTCCCTTTATGTATTTTTTGTCTGGAGCATAATTCTAAATCTACTGAAAGGATTTACCTGAAACTAGAAATATAAATACAGATGACAACTAGGAGAAGTGAAGTGAACATGGACCATAACTCTTTTAGCCGTAGTGTTTGAATTATCTTCCTTTAAATATTTATTTATGTATTTTTTATTTATATTTTATTTATTTATAATTTAATATTGTAATGCGTGTTCAATCACTTGCCCTTATCAGATTTCTATAGCCTTTGCTTTACCCATCGAGTTATTATAATGCAATGCATGAAAAGCCTTATGATACATCAATAAACAAGAAAAACAATGTCGGTTGCATTTAGACCATTCTTGTTTTTCTGGCACGTAGCCTTCACGTGTTTTCACGGTGCTTTTGTGTGCAGTAAGTAAATAGCATACTCGTTATTCCAATGGGATTATTTCAAACTTAGTTTATGAATAATAACTGATCAATAATAAATTGCCGTATTGCTGCAGGTGAATGTCTGTATTTGATATTTATTACTGTCAAAATGTAAATAAGCCTATTATACGCAGTTGGAACGCGCGCAATACAATATGAGTGAAAAGTAACACATTCAATCGAAGAATTGTCTACCAATAATTTTATAAAAATTATGTGTGTAGCAATTACAATATCGGTTATTAGTTATTTAAATTTATTAAACCCTCTTGGCATTCTTTTTTTAATGACAATACCAACTTGAGTCCTGTATTGAGTCTATTTGTATTGACATGCACTTTTAAATCAGCTATTTTAATACTGATGATAATTAAAAGCAAAATGGTTAATTATAAATGCATTTCTCTCCATTAGTATAGGTGACGCAAAGTTTAAAATAAAATACTTAAATGCGATTATAATATTTTGAAGTTATGTATGTGGAATACAATCTTAACACACGCAATGCATTATCGAACAATACGTATCACTGTGAATACGGGCTTATCCAACGTTCTGTATCATCGTCGGTCAAGGTTGTTTTCGCTAATCCACTGACTATGGAGTCAGCAAATTATGACATTATCAATCCAACATTTTTAAAATGGTGAAGATCACTGCAGTTAAAATATTATCATTAGCTATCGATAATTGAATGAATTTTATATATTCTATTTTACGTTCGCCAACCGTTTGTAAGGACCATTCTGTGTATTCTTAATAGTTAGCGACTTATATCGTTAATCTTATTCCGTAAATTTATGCTTGTTGGTTCATTCTATGTTGGTAGTTTTAATCACACACATATTCTACTCTAGAGCATTCAAAATTGTCATACACAATCAATACGTACTCTTTTCAAATAAGACTTATTCACATTTTATTAAAAGTTTACCTGATTTATGTATTCCGAATAGTTGAAAAGGGAAACACGCAAAAATACAATGCGTAATTTAACCTAGCCTGTTACAATTAGTGAAGGAACCGCAACTTTGTGCCAAAACTACACATACATTGATGATTTATTAAATGAATAGCATTGATAAAGATATTGCAATAAAAATATGTTTTGCTAATTCCACAAAGAATATTTGCTAGTTTGTATCGTCATGAAGGCAAACTGAAAAAAGAAGAGCAATATAATTTAAAACTAGTTAATTTCTTAACCCTGTTTGAAAAGGTAGTGGATTAAAGTGACTATGAATTCATATTGTTATAAAAGATTGACGAGAATGGATCTTGATAAATAGTGTCGTGTTTAAATAGTGATTTAAAACTACAACCAATTGAAAGGTTATCGCTATTAATAGACCTTTGATGTGCATGGGATTATCGACTGGCTTTTCAAAATACTGCAAACTAAAAATACGATGATGTCTGCTTATCGTTTGCTCTCTGCACTTAATAGGCTGAGAAAATTCGGGTCGAAATCAATTACACATGTACTTCTCTTTTGTACGATTGTAATTAGGATTGTATTTGATTGAGAAACCTCAATAAGCAAGTTCAAAGTATGTTTTGAGCCTAACATTATCAAATACATACAGCGAATTATAGCGGTTATGCTCATGGATATTGTCCTATGTTCTAACCAAGGCCGCTCTTACTTAATGTTATTTTTAACAAAAACATATGCATGCATTTTTTATTCTTAAAAAGTCTGAATTCATATCTCACCGTCAGAACAGTACACTGAATGGAACCAAATTGATACCTCCAAGTATATAACAACTCATGTTAAAAATCCTTTTTTCCGCAAAAGATAGTGAATTCTGTACTTATTATAGTAAGAAACAAAAAGCAATAATGTAAAATAATCTAACCAGTTTCATTTCAATTTGGCCATCACTACACTCCGCTGCTTTATCAAGTGAAATCGAAAGTAATTTGATTTGAATATTATGGGGAAATCCGATGACGAACAGTTGTTTGTGATTGCAACGCTACACTCGCAAGGTAGCCATGTGTTTCGATAATATTATAAAGAAACCGAAAGTACACCCCTATGTAACGATTATGTTTACATCGGATTTTTTTTGTGCATTAAATAATTGGTTGAAAAATGCAGGATGCTTTAATTGTAGGTGCATGGGCCTGCCTGCATACTCCAAATCGTAAAACTTCATGTTTATTTTCTGGCATTAAGAAAGTAACACAAAACACATATGTCTTACGTGAAGCAAGCGAGTATTGATAAATGGATGAATATTAATCAATACAAGATAGCCTTGTATTTTCTTCATGCAATGCATTTACTTTAGGAACAAAGAGCCATCCGATATAACAATGGATTGTATATGGAAAGGGATTTCCGATGGCCCAGTTAATAGAGGTTTATAATATCTATGATTTTTGTTTTGTAAATTGTTGTTATTCAATGTTAATCATCATTTGTTAGGAGATTTAATACGAGCTGTACTCCGCACCAGTCATACGAAACCAGTCAAATCTCTTTGCGAAGGTTGAATACGATCTACGCTCGGAACCAGTCAAATATATTAGCGGAAGCGAAATATGAACTACGCTGGGACCAAGTCAAATATCTGCGGTATAGGTTGGGATATTCAGTGGAGTTTTTTTGCAAATGACATTGTTTACGTTCTACTTCTAATAACTAAACATTGTATCAATCTATATGTATTTAAGTGCCGTGCAGAGCGAGGTTTCAGCAATATCAGGTAGTGCTGCAAAAATACGCCAAAAACCGTATTGCAATATTGGCAGTTCAAAAACCCGTATTGTAATATATTGCAATATATTGTTAACTTGTACCAGAATTATAACACGCCAGCTTATCACAAAACCCCACTTAGATACATGAACATAACCTTTGTCTTGTATGTTTAGGTTCTAGTTATATCCTATTGACAATGCTGGCCTTTGTTATGCCCACGGATCGAAAAATCGGGGGTATATTGTTTTTGGCCTGTTTGTCATTCATTCATTGTGTGTGTGTCCCAAAACTTAAACCTTCGTGAAAGTTTTAAACTTTTGCAATAATGAAGATAACAACTTTATATTTGGCATGCATGTGTATCTCATGGAGATGCACATTTTGAGTGGTGAAAGGTCAAGGTCATCCTTCAAGGTCAAAGGTCAAATTTATGGCTTTAAAGCGGCACAATAGGGGCATTGTGTTTCTTACAAACACATCTCTTGTTACAAAATGTTTAATAAACACAATTAACCCTTGTTTGGCTTAACAAACCATTTTGTTATGAAAGATTAGTATTGTCATTTTGTCCATTGGATATTACCATAAAACATTTAAAATGTTGTTCAATCGTGTACTGTATAGTGTATACAATACATCTCTGGGACATTAATTAATTAGAAATATGCTACAAGTACAATATGACCAAGTCATTACTGTTTTATTCAAACTGGTAAAGCATATTTATTGCTCAGTTTACAGTTCAACTAAGTAACATATTTTTTTTTTCATCATTATTGCTTCTGTTTATAATACCATCAATTTACATTTTGTATTATGTAATTAATTGTTTTTTTCGTATTTCCATAAGCTTCATCTTAAATTTAACAGTATGACATGCAAAAGCAGATCTTGCTGACTCCCATGTAACAACGCAACTCTGTATAAAAGCCATTTTAGAATGATATTTTTACGTAACAATTTATTTTTTCTAAACACCGATTTGTTTTGTTTACCTCGCCATCATTATTTTGGATGGCTTTTCTGGACGAAATGTGGATGATTTTTTGTAGAATTTTCGTACCGGTATGCTGAAAATCGTATCGCAATACAATATGCGGATTGTGTATTGCGATATATACCGATATACCGGTATATTGTTGCAGCATTAATATCAGGAGCAGAACCAGGAGTTAAGCTTTTTAGTTTAACATTGACATTCATTTGTATTATGTGTATTATAAATTGTATTTCAGCACGACACGTAGATTAAATAGTAAGGTATCCTCATGTATAGTTTACTGGTATGTAAATTTTTATATAATACTAAACACACGAAAGTAAAACTTATTATTGTAAAGAGTTATATTATCATTATCAACATCAATATATACTTTGATTGTTTGTGTGTGTCTAATTTGTGAGTGGACTTAAAGCTACTTTTCCAGACCGTTTGTTATTTACATTCGGAGTTATTCAGTTATTGTCACCTGATTAAGTGATTTGTCTAGAATAAAGTGGTCTATGAAACGTTATGGTTTGTCAGTGATAAATACTATTATTATTTTGCAATTCTTGACGGAATTCCCAGTATAAACACCATCGTTTTATACGCACAAAGCTCTAGTTTGTGAACTTGATTTAAAGCAATTACAATACGACGGAATAAGACTGAATTCGATTGAAATTAATTGTTTGTTCTACAGCAGCATCCTATGTATGTACACAACAGATATGCAATTGATTTATTATGCCGTATGAAGATTG
This sequence comes from Dreissena polymorpha, assembly GCF_020536995.1. Classification (NCBI taxonomy): domain Eukaryota; kingdom Metazoa; phylum Mollusca; class Bivalvia; order Myida; family Dreissenidae; genus Dreissena; species Dreissena polymorpha. Next base: position 22,499,314 of record NC_068363.1, read on the forward strand.
TGTTTTTATTTTTATCGAGCACCCTTTCGTTCGTATTCGTTTTTTGATTTACAATTTTTAACGTAAAATATAGACCTTTATATAGTTTAAACTCGCTTAAATAAGCAACGCCACACGACAATAGCAATCGACCCAAATCTTGTGTTTACATTCAATGAGATATGCAGCTGTTCGAATGTCCTGTCTTTTTGCAAGTTGCAACAAAGCTGACGAGATAAACTGATTTTTTACTCGCGTTTTGAGAGTATAAGAGTGCAAATGTCTACCTCGGTGTACCCACACAACAATCAATGCTGAAACAGCAGCGCATGATATGTTATATTGAAAAGCCTAATATTGCTTTAAACATTCATATATAACTTGATTTTACTATTGGTATAACGAATATGTCCGTGATGTTTAATATCATATAAAGTACGCAAGCTTAATAGATGAAACTCGGTTAATAGGCAAAGTATCATCAAAGGAATAAGCATAGCAATTATTTTTTTTTGTACGACGCAACTCTGGTTACTTTGTTTACCGATGCAAGTTAAAACTTAAACTAAATAGTACAACAGCTCAATAAGCTATTGCGCTATATAAATCGGTATGGACGAAACAAAACGGCATAAACGTTATTAAACGCACCCATATACAAACTA
>NC_068363.1:22502457-22539957 GCF_020536995.1 Dreissena polymorpha
GAAATACATGTTGTGAACGTAGCTTATATTTAAAGATAATTATATGCAACTCATGTGCATTAATCGATACTCTAGGTGCTTGGAATGATCTCATACTTGTTCAGCTTTAAGTAAGCCTCCTATATACCATATTGGGGTTAAACTGATTGTGCGATGTAGAAACCGTTATATGCAGGTATATACCATGTTATTAGTAAGTATAAGCATGTTATAAACCGTAGTACATTGATGTCAGTGACTGAATGATAACTTGTACATATATCTCAAAGTATGTAAAGTTTAAGAATTAACTTCATAAGTTATACATGCAAAAATGTATGTTTACAATGTAGGTTAAAATCACAATTGTTTTTCACAACTATTTGTGATACGTGCACGACGTTTGTTTGTAAATATATTCATATGTATTTGATGTGTTTGTTAAACAAGATTCTTAGACATCTGATAACCCCGATTGGGTTGGATCCTGTCAATATTGCAAGATTGAAGATTACATTATTTGGAGACAGGTCACACCTGTCACAGGCTCACGGCCAATTAAAGGATGAACATAAGTATTTAGTTTAATATCCGGTACTAAGTAAATGGTGCGTGATAATTGGCGTCTATTTGCAAAGGACTACAGTTAAATTGTGCATACACATGATTGGTTAATTTTACCGTTACATAATGATTATATACATGCATCGTTTTTTGATGGCGTTATAAGAAAATCGTTCGTTGCATGTTACGATAAATCTTTTGGCCAAACGCTTCAGTATATTAACATGTCTAGATGTGAATAAATCTATGTGTGTACCCCCAAATCCCTTCCGCGAAACGTTTCATTTATATAGGCTTATTGAACAAGGATCTGAAGTATTTTTGTATTATCTGTACTAAATACATGGTGCTGAATACATATGAATGAGGTTCGAATCCCCATCAAAAGAATGTAACTGCAAAATATTTTATGGAAAGAGCACACCTTCAATAAGAAAAACAACCGATGGTATGCAACAGTAGTTGTGATTATTTTATCAAACACTTGATCTTTAAAATACACTTGTACTGCCTCCGTTTTTTCGTAAGCTGTTTTGCAAATATCACGTATGTACAATGAGTAACGCAACACGCGTTATGTTGAGGGTACAAAGATCATGGTCACACCTTAAACAGTGTTAATTTGTATCGCAGTACAAACGTTAAAATGCCCCCTTTGATGTTTCGCATTTATTGCTTTCTTGTTATCTGATTGAATACTTTAGAAGGCAATATGAACATATTACTGTTTTTTTTTATAAAAGATGGTAAATTGTTCCTGTTTCGTTTTATGTGAAACTTCATAGCTATGTAATGACAAAACAGTTTCACTGAAATTGTCAAATGTTTCTTAGACGGGTGAATTTAAAGTTGTTTTTATTAAAACACATATTTCTAGTTTTAATTGGAAAAATTGGAAAAATCGGAGAAGGGTTTTTCTTGAAAGCAATTATCCAGTTTAAGTGTTTTGCATATATTTTATATTTCAATGTCATATTCTAGATAATAATTCCTATCCTATTTCATAGTATGAGTAATACAATTCGACAATTTGATGCATTATTAACAGAGTCATTTATTTAATTATTGAATGTTTTCACACAGTCCACATATATTATCAAGCTTTAAACACGTATAGAGCCAATAAGACATTATAGTCCGCGGTATACAGGTAACATAACTTGTATTTAACTCAGAAACTGTTTAACTTAATATTAACCAGTTAAGTGTGATTACTATGCAGTATGCGCGAGTTTTATCATTCATACGCAGTGCCATTCGTCGAAAAGTAAATATGATTTCGACCGATCCGCACATGTTGAAGAAAAATTGTTCTGTATAAAATATCGCTTAAAGTCGCATACATATTTTCCGTTTCAAAAACGATAAACCTGAATAATAATGCATTTTATTTACACATGTTTGCCAAACTGTTAAACTAGTGTCGTTCCTGCTAAGGGGCCTCCCATGCACCATTGAGGGTGCAATAATTTCAACTTAAAATAAAAACAGTTATATTTTCTCATTTTGGTAAGTTGTTGCATTTACCAAACCATTATTTGGAAAATACACTTTTTATACATACATTTTGTCAACAATGATATTTTATTACGAGTATGTTGTTGGATACTTAAAGTGCATATGTGAAATAACATAATGAATAATAAGTTGGTCGAGTCCGAAATATTTATGTTAATACTTGCTATGAATGCCAGGGTAAAATATATTGCATTCCTTCAAGTGGGTCAGGTGTGCAAAACTGATATCACGTGTCTGAAACTTAATTTAAAGAAGAATTATCGGTATTGAGGTTTACATCATGATATATTACGGTTTACCAAGACCCAAACATTTGATGCATCCAACCCACTTTAAAACATTCTACGAACAAAGCAATAAACGTCTCTTCGAACCGCATGAAGATGACGATGGCGATTACGACAATGATGATGACGGTGATGGTGCTGCTGCTGTTGCTGCTGCTGCTGCTGCTGCTGCTGCTGCTGATGATGATGATGCTGTTGATGCTGCTGCTGCTGCTGCTGATGATGATTATGATGATGATGGTGATGATGATGATGCTGATGCTGCTGCTGCTGCTGCTGCTGATGATGATGATGATGATGATGATGATGATGATGATGATGATGATGATGATGATGATGATGATGATGATGATGATGATGATGATGATGATGATGATGATGATGATGTATTTATGCATTGGTCAATAACTAATTATTTTAAGTAGTTGGAACCTTATTAATTTTTTAGCATATGCACGATATATGTATTTATTAGTCAACAACCAATTATCAATAGAAGGCTCTTGTAAACCAATTTTACATTTGCTAATTGGTAAAAAACAAACGACCTGAAGTAATCCTTCATGAAAAATATCTAAGCATAAAAATATATATATTTATATAAGCAACGATAATATGATATCGCTAATTTCGTAAAATGTGAATGAAATTATACAGAAGTTGTTTTTTCTTACCAAATAGGTAGAAAAACACCAATTTAACACCATTTTAAACATTTTAATTTGAATGAATTATATTAATTTCGATAAGCGGACGCGTTTAAGAGAGAAAATGTATTTATATATGCGGTTAGTTGAGCTAAAGTGTTCACTATCCGGATAGGCGCCTTGTATATCATTAAACAACATGATTGGATCTTTAATGACATATTGTACATGAAATACACTTTGTTTGCAGTTTATAGCCATACTATAATATGTTGGTTGATATGTATTTGTTGGTAGTTTATGTTATTTTTGTTTGACTTTTATTGATAGGTCTAGTCTGTTGTCTGTTGACAAGAAACACTGTGGGTTAAAAAGATAGAACATGTTACTTCTGTTATGCCATTCCATAATGGACAGAATAATTTCCTCATTATTATGCTCTCATTTTTCTAAATCATTTAACATGTATTGGGTTTGTGTTTATAATACTTAGAGCAAATACTATACACCTGTTAAATGCTGTTTCCAAAAACTAGTCCACTCGCTCAAATCATAGGATAGAACATATAACAACTCTTTAAACCACAATAATATTTTGGAATTGGGTCACTTGTGGTAAACATTTATATCACAAGGTTAAGTCTTAGGCAGTTGTTGAACTTTTAACTCAGGTGTGCGCCTTAGCGCGATCATGACCTTCGTGTTTCACAGCTTTGGAGTGTATGTGTCAGAGATATATTTATATTGATAGTTTTTACTACACAATTACATTTTGTAGTGTATTGTAAATAGTAAATTGTATGACTTAGCAAATAAATTAGATTTTCCATGTGCACATTCTGGTCTGCTTTTGATGAGAACGACCAGACAAGGAAGCGGACGGACGTAACTTCAAATGCTCCTTGCTAGAGTTTGACCAGGATGTGTTGTCTGTGAACATTAGAACCCTAGTCCACCATAAATCCCCGGTGTGCATGCGTTCTCCGATTGATTTGCGATATTAAACAAGGTTCACAGCTCGGGAATTTTTCTATTTCGTGTGTTTGCGATTTGTATGCTTTGTATGCATGTTTGCGCCTTAAAGCGGCCTAGTAGCCGGATTGCGATAGTGCTAATTTGAAAGAGATAAACCCCGTTCATGAAGTTGACATAGTGGAAGATCCCTCTTTTATGGTAACTGAGGAAACTCAGTTCGAACATTTTCTTATTCGGACAAAGCATCGTGTGAATTCATGAATAAGTATGTCCATTCTCTACCAATAAAGCATATATTTGATATATATGTATTGTGTTCAACAGGAAAATACCGTATAACGTAACACAATCACAATTTGTTTTTTTTTCGGCCTAGCTGTCAAGACCAGATAATGTTCTATAGTAATTCCCAATCAGATAATGAGAAAATGTCAAACGTTCTAACCAAAATTGATAAATACGAATTCTGCATCAAGTGATAGGGATGCAGCATTCTTTTTTCAACGATGTTAACAGAGCATCTAACAATTGTATATCATGCATTAAGGTTAAACGCATACTATACTTTAACACTCAACACTCTAGAAAAAAACGGTGTGTGTGTGTTCACACTTACAATTTGCTCATTTGTCAGCACCAGAGCATTCATACTGAACATTCTTAAGGTGAAATAAAAATTGTTGTTATGGCAGGTCCTTATTGAACCTCATCCGATAGGTATCGGGAAACATTAATGTTCAATATATATTTTGTTACGCCTCCATTAACAATTCGCTCGTAGCACAGGGTATCGGCTGCGTGAGAAAACTAATGATGACACATAAAGTTCGCTTGATATACCATTTTAAATTTCTCATAAAACCGAGATGGGAGGCATAACGCTTTGCGTCATATACATTGGACATAAATATAATCTTTAGAACTGATCGCTGATAATTCGCTTGTTCGCTCATGTATTGCTCAATAAAACGTATGTTCTAGATTACCTTTAAGCGAATATTTGCTTACATGATTTAAGTTTTAACGCCGTGATGAAGCACTATTTAAAATAGCTACACACATCTGGCAAGGAAAACCACACATTTTGCCACTACAACTTGTTAATTTATCGTTATATAAAGTAACAAAAAAACATTTTTTATGCAATTGTGTAATATGTTTCTTTTCTGTGATTATTGTTTTCCGCGAAAAGCTATTTTTTCATATTTGTTAAGCCTAGATTGTCTACGATTTTCTTGGACTGTTTATTTTTCGTAAATAGGTTAATGGTTTAAAATGGCTTCATACAACTGTTTGGTAGTAACTTACACGAACATAGTCAGTGAATTGATTGCATTCGACAATTTGCTGCATTTTAAACAGTGTCAGTAATAAAAGCATTGAGAGAACAACATTCATATATAATATTAAGCTTTAAACACATATAGAGCCCACGCGGCATGACATCTTGCGGAATAACCGACAGCACAACTGTTGTGCATTCAACTCAGACACTGTTCAACCAAAAATAAACCACTTAAGTGTGATTATTATGCGCGAATGCTATCATTTAAAGGTCTAAATAAATTACAAGGTTCAGTGACATTCGCCGAAAAAGGAATTTGATTTCGCGCGATACTTACATCTTAAAGAAAATTACTTTAATCGTTGACAAAGCAGACGGTTTTGAAAAAAGTAGCTTTGTAGAAAATATCACGGGAAGTCGCCTACAAAGTTTCCGTTTAAATGAAGATATAACGGTATAAAAGTGTACCTTTCTTTATACCTTCAGCATTAAATTGTATGATATGTTACTTCATAAATCGGCCTCTCGTACAATATTGGATGTGCGATCATGCCAATTCCATCACAAATTATATTTTCGGCAATTGTAAGTTGTTGCATTTACCAAACTATTTAATATGAGACTTTTGTCATATAAATTTTGTCAACAACGATGACAGTGAATTACTAGTATGTTGTTAGATACTTAACATGCATATGTGAAAGAACACAATTTGCAATACTTTGAACGAGTCCGAAATGGTAATGGTTAATTCTTGCAAAGAATGTCAGGGTAAAATAAATTGCATTCCTCTAAGTAGGTCAGGTGTGCAAAAATGATATCACGTTTCTGAAGCAATATTTAAACATAAATTATTGGTATCGAGATTGACATCATTAAATATTATGGTTTACCTAGACCCAAACATTTAAGTGATTCACTTTACTTAATAACATTCTACGAACAACGCAATAAACTTGTTTCGACCCGTCTATATTTTTAGAAACGAAACAGCACAACTGTTTCGTACCTAAATTTCGATTTTGTAGAACGAAGAAAGATGGTATTCAAGTTAACATATTTTTATGATATGAGGAAACTAGCTATACATGTGAAAATTTGTGACGTTGTATTTTTCCCATCGGGGATAATAGTGGTGTGTTGGTTGTCGGTTTGATGACAAATTTGATTTAGTTTTGGTCGCCACATATCAGTTATTAACCACAATGTTTACAGGCCAACTGGCGACCACATGAGGATGTAGAACATAAATGCACATAAATACTGAATGCCAAATGATATAATGGGTTACCTTGTTTGGATGTTCAAAGTTTGCGTGGAAACTCAAAAACGTGGCAATTATGCTAAGTGTAATGTATTCAATAATATAATTATAATGGTAAAAACGCAATAATTGATATACTAGATAAATAAAAAAAGCATATGCACAGTATTGTTTTTGAGCTGTAATAAATACAGTAGATACACAACAACAAAGAGGCACCATGGAGTTTCACTTCACATAATGTGTACTGTGTGATTTTCGTGAACCAAAACAATACTGAATTTACTGCATATCACCCCGTTAACAAGCAAAACAACTGTAAATATCTTATACATCTGTGTATGTTAAGCAACCTGCCTTTTAGTTGCGAAACGATTAATGATGTACGACAGCGTTTATCGATAAATGTACCGAAAATGTACATACAAGTAAATACTTAGCGCAGATTTGCCGTTTGGTATAAAACCGTATATGAAAAAAACACGATGCGTGATGCGTAATAACTCATCCTACAGGCATGTTAGTGAAATGAAAAAGCTATTATATATGAAAGCATTTAAAACTCACATTGTGCCGGCTGTAAAACAAGTATATATACAAGTACAGACAATAACATACAAACAGATAATGAATCGTTAAAAACATCAATTTAAGATGACAATTAAAAGCTCATAAACACTCAAAATCTACGAATAGTTCGTTCAATGTTTCGAAAAATAAAGTTTTCACATAAATAATCAGATTTCTTTATAGTAATAGTCAAACTTTCATCGCTAGACGTGAATTATTACATAGATTTAACGCGATACAAAATACTAATTTTAAGTGTGACAATATCTTCAATGTGAATTTCCCGCGACGATATTCGAACATTTACGAGCGAACGCAAGGTTTGTTTCGGGCAGCGTAAGAAGAACGACATAGTTTAATGACGGATAATGTGATAGAAAATACAAAAAATAATAAATCAGCCTGAAACTGTTTGGTTTTCGTTATGGTTGCACATCCAAGAGGATGCATATGAAGGTATCAAGTGGTGGGCCAAGCTAAGGAACCTTAAATCTACCTACAAGAATCTCATGTTGCAGCATGGTATTAACAAATTCACAATAAACATATGTCGTTTGTATATTCGATAAGATAATATGCACTCAAATATGAGATAAATCTATGACTAGAAGTCCTGAACAACATTGAGCATTCAGTGTAATACTCTTTAAAGAGTGGAGAGAGCTTTTGAAAGAGAAAGAATAGTTTGGATATGCAACCTTCTGTGAAATCTGTTCTTTCAGAAGGACAGGTTGCATAACTGTCGCATTATAGATTATAGGTTCAAATTGACTTTTTACGGGAACTTTTATGTTGGAAGTCCAAACAAAAGTCTCCTTTAAAAAATATGAGTGAGATTGCCTGTTTCAGAACAACCGAATCCCCAAAGCATTTCGTGTACATGGAAAGGACTAATTTTTATCAAGTGTGATTCAGATGATGACACTTAGGCAGCCATTAGACGGAAAAACGTGTCATCATACTTTCAACAGTTTCGGTTGGCGTTGCCTAAATGAAATACTAAAGTCCTGTACCGGAAAGGATTATGAACTTCAGTGTTATATGAACTAAATATGTAAATAAACAAGTAAAGATCGCAAAAGCGTTCAGTGGATTTAAGTTTAGGTTTTGTGTAGTGTAATCGTCACTTGATAGTTGATCGTTGTATATCAGTGAAGTAATGTCGACACATATCCCATCAAAAATCTTATTGAAAGTAGTCTTCTGTATAGACGGGTGTACCACAGAAAATACCTTTATTAACATGACCATCTGAACTTGTCGACGCAACTTTATAAAAGTTTGTTATATAAAGCATTTAATTGTCGTCAACGTTTCGTAAGGAGCATCCGGAAAATAGTAACATAATTTAATACGTGCCATTGTAGAGGTTAGATTGCCAGTAGCGTGAAAACAATACAACAGATGTATCTTAGGATAGCACTAATGTGTCAATACCAAATTAATTTGTAATGGGTAAACGAAAAACACCCATTAAAATAAAGTTATGGGTTTACACGCATACCCCAATAATGTCTGTGGTACACAACCAATAATTAATGGGCACATAAAAAGATATTGTATACTATGGTATGCAACCAATACAGGACAATATATAATTCGTACACAACCAAATCCCAATAAATGTAATGGACATACACACCACAATAATATGTAACAGTTACACCACTAAAACCCGATTCTTTGCAATCCTTAACAAACATTTGTAGATAATATCGAATGGGCAAAAAAAAAAGAATATAACCAATATGCGTACAGCAAAATATCTCATAATATGTAATGGGTACACCACATAAAACCGATAACATCTAGACCGTGCATTAGCAACCTTATGCAAACGATGCGCACAAATAACGAACTTGAATGCCAGATTTTCAAAGCAAAATACATCTGGTACAACAACCAATATCATATTAAATATAATATTGGTACAATAGAAGATTACATATTAAATGAGTACAAACAGCCACCAAAATTTAACGCAAGCTTATATATCACACTACTTTGTATTGGCAAGATAAACAAACTTTATTTAAGCAATGTTGCATTGAATACGGAAACGAAACTGCTTGACCTTGAATGTGGGTAACCATCTGCTGAGTTAACAGATGTAATATGTGTGGTTATATGTGGTGAAGATAATGATGGACATATTCTGTGAGCACTCCAATATGTTGTGCATCAAGTTGTGTCTGAAAATGCATTTCCAGAATGGACATGCACGGTTTCGTCAGATACAACTGACCTAGTCTAACGCAAGTTAACATTGCTCGGTAAGAGAGTGCCGATAATGAATTAATGAGATGATCAAGTTATCATACTTGCTTCTAATGACATATGATTTTACCGCCTTTAAGGGAGTGCATATAGGCAAACAAAAGGTAACTTTTAGACTGATGGTAACTGATAATTCCCAATATACGCATCTGTTATTAGTAGACATTAATACTTTGCTGTACGAAAACATTCCCTATTACTATATTAATATTCTTTAAAATCGCGAAAACAATTAATGTGTTACTTTGATATGAATTAAATTAATATGAAGCACTTATCACATCATTTTGATCAAACGTTGAAGCGTTATAAACAATATCATAAAATGTGAATGGTCCACTGAGCGCAGAATCGCTGAAACGTATAGATGACATAGCACGTTTAATATAACCTTCAAATAAACGACTTATTAGTCTAGGAGTTGTGTGCATATTATCCATGCATGCGACGGCAACAGCAAAACAAATCCGGGAGTTTTCATTTCAAGTGAGACGTTATATGATGATATCAAAATATTAATGATGCGTACAGCCCAATATGGGCTTCTAAACATGCCAGCTCGTTAACAAGAATCATACGAACAGTTTTGCTCTCCTCAAAAGCCTTCTTGGAAAAATCTAAGTTTATATAAAGAGGTGTAGCTACTAAAACTGAAAACTCGCCCAGATAATCGTGTCATCGCATCCTGGCCATATTTTCATTGAAATACAATTTCTTCTTAAAGCCGTTGATACGGTGATTTCAACAGTGTTACGTTGTGTACCTAGTTCTCGTTCGAGTATTAAACATGCACCATTATTGTAACATAAATAATAATATCATTTAAATAAGTTAGTATCGGCTTAGCGTTGCATGTACACATATATTGATTTATTGCAATTTTGCAGAAAATCCTTTTGCAAATTAAATGTGAATAGTGTTCATCTTCATCAATGTCACAATAATTTCCAGTTTTGTATTATTTTTTAAATAATACTTTAATAATAGGATTTCTTAAGTATGGGAACACCGTGTTGCAACTCAATCTTTGAGTTGAGTTGAGTTGAATAAACACAACTTATATTTCATCGAAATGTTTTGTTGTAAACTCCAGTTAAACCCTTAACCTCGACCATTGATTTATAGTGTATTATGAATTCCCTTTCTTTTAATATACTTATGTGGTGTACGATTATAATAGATTTAACTAACATATCTTAAAATTTAGTATTTATCATACAAATACAAAGTATATTTCTTTCGAAACTAGAACTTTTATTAGGATAAAAAAAGATATAAAATTAAACCATATTATGTGTGAACACGATTCGATGAACAGGATTTGAATATTAAAATAATTGTGTATGTTTATAAAAGATACATTGATACATTGAGTGCTATGCTAAACACAGTTTTATTAACCCATTTATGCCTAGCGTATAAAAAAAGGCATTGGCAAACAGCGTAGACCCAGATGAGACGCCGCATGATCGTCTCAACAGGGTCTGTGCTGTTTGCTTAAAGGAATTTCTGTTAGAGATATTATAAATATAAAAATAACTATACTAGGCATTCCTAATTTTGGAAATAAATTGATCCAAATTATAAGGCTGAGAGAGTCCACTAGGCATAAATGGGTTAATATACCAGTTAACAAGTCTATTAGAGGCCGAAATGTTCATCCTCCCACATTCCATATGTCAAATGTTATTGCATTATCACAAACGCCCTATTGCTTATACAGTTGTTTGTTTATATAAAGCTTTACATTTTTGAGATATGCCTCCTTTCCCTCGGATTTCGGATTTTTCATGATGGGTATGAGCCTTCATCGGACCTCCATAACTTCCCGTGGATACTGCTCGGATATTCCGAATGGGGTACCTTTAAGTTGTTTCGGCTCCTTGCGAACCCTCACCTTATCCGGGTATTATTCGAATTTCGTAACATCGGGAAGCACTTCGGTTGATATCGGCCTAAACGATGTGTCATATGCACCTTTATTTTGGATTGGGCGTTTTGCACGTGAAGCCTTTTTTTCAATTAATTCCATGATTTTTGTGACGCATTGTTCGTCTTTCTCATTAATGATAGAGAATCAAATCACACTTATTTTATGTTTATAACATAGATCGTAATTGTCAGCCTAACATATTCAGTTTTCATACGGAGCAAACCTTGTCTTATATTCTGGCTTGACCTTTTTGTAAACACGCTGATCAATATATAAAACGCCATTTTTACCCGACATTAACAATTGCTAAAGCGTAACAAGCTTTTTCTCTCCGTGTCAATGGTTTCAGATACAACTATTAATGTATCAAAATCAATATTAACATGCACTGGACCCCGACTCCCCGACGGATATGCAAGTATGGAAGATTGGGTACACATGTTGGACGGTCACACGCAACTTAAGTGTTGAAGAATTAGTATCATCTGAATAATATGTTAAGTTCTTGGTTAAGTAATTTCCAATATGTTTTTTGTAAAAATTATAACAGCTAGTAACATGCACTTCATCGTCAGATACGACATACCCTGTCAAACGTAAGTTTAAATTGCTCCGGGAGTAAGTGCAGAAAATAAATTGACGAGACGATATAGTTATCATTCCTGTGTCTTATAAGCAAATTATCATTTAATAGCCGTTTAAGAAGCACATATAGGTAAATAAATAAATAACGTATACGTCCCAAAATATGTATCAGTTATTGGTGGGAAATAATACATTGTTAATTTCATTTTAAAAACTCGAAGACATAAACTGTCTATCAGATGTAAATTAAATAAAATATGAAGTCAGTTTCACATCATTGCCTTCAAATGTTGAGTCATTACGGAATATCAACGATATTACCCCACTTTAATGGTCCACCGAACTCAGGAGCGCTCAAACGTGTAGACGAAATTACAATTTTAATACAACCTTCAATTCAATGACTAATGCGATCTTTTGTGTAGCTTATAGTTTTGTAAGACGGGGACAGCGAAACAAACAACACCGGTATTTGTCATTTTAAATGAGACATTATTTGATGGTACATGTTGTCTAGCTTTAACTTTATGTTCTCATCCTCAAAATTACTTTGCAAGATAATCAAATATTACTAAATGTTGCAAACAGTATAATACAACCTCCCCCACTATGGGTATTTTGTGACTGGGTTTTATTTGCAATGACTTTGTTTTAGTCACTGTTCAGGGCAAGACAAGAATTTTACAGAAATATTTGCCAATATCGTTCGTGTTATGCGCACATAAACTATATGTATATCTTCAAGGTCAAAGTCACATTAAGAAGTATACGGTCAGACTACAATAGTTTTTTTTGCTCGATTGCTTCCACAAACTAAAGCGTGAGTCACACTTCCACCTGAAATATCGGCGTTTTGTACTATTTTGTAATGTTATCATATTTAAAGATACTCACTTGAGTGTAACTCATTTATATTAACAAAAGTAATATTTACATCCTTATGTGAAAACTACATATATAGGGCAGTTACACGCAGATGCTTTTGTAGAATACTTTAAAAAGTCATTGATTTATATTTTACAGATACATTTAGATGTGGTTCCTATGTTTTTGTTTTCATCTCTGATTGCATAACATTATTGTGTTATTGTACACATGATATATGTATTTGTTTGAAATTTGGAAATAAATTGTGTGGGAAAAAAAATAAATAGTAAATAAATATTGGGTACACAAACAAATAATTGATACAATGTAATGGGTAACCGACCAATACCCGGTTATATATTTTGGGCTGGTGGGCTTGTAACCTTAAACTATATAGGTGCAATAGGCAGTTTGATAGCCATTAAAACCCATAATTATAATTCCTTAAGCAGAAGTTTAGCATTATAAAATACTGTATGAAAATTGGACATTTTTGAGATATTTTAAAGTACTGCCATTATTAAAAGCTTTAAACAATTCAAATTAAATCCACTAATGGCAGGTGTCTGCAAAATAATAATCTGTTCCAGTCAATTTATTAAACACTATATTTATTTTTATTGCTGGCTCATTTAAAACTGTTGAGAAAATACATTAACAAGTCATGCGTATCTGTAGCTCACTTGAACACATAGTTTCCATGGATACCTGGTTGTCGGTTGTCATTCAGTGCGTGCGTTCGTTCGTTTGTCCCATGACCTTTTTCTCCTAAAAAATTCTTCTCCTGAACAGCTTGGCAGGTTTTAGTTGACCTTCACAGGAATTATTCTTGGTTGACCTTCTGTCAAAATTGTTCAAATCATTCCGGCCATTGCATATGTAGGTCACCCTAATGTGAAATTTACTTTTTACTTTTTGAATTGAACATATTTTTCACATGTATAGCGTAACATAGTCGTTTGGTCGTCTACTGAGCTTGTTCAAATCATGCCACTATGGTAAAAACTGACCATACCCAAACGGTCGCATGATTTATATAGACTTATTTAAATAGTTACTTACAATAATCTATTAAGCTGCAATGATCAGGGGTTAACTTGCTGGTGTATTTAATGTTGTGCTTGTCCTCTATTAAATTTGTTCAAATAATACCTCTGGGATTAAATTGGCCTTGCCCTGGGGTTATTTGTTTTCCGTATATGTATACAGTGAAAACTTCGAACCTCATCGTGTCTTAAAATACCCAGAGATTTGAAATGTGGCGTGTATCACTGTGTGATGGTACTCTATCAAGGTTGTTAAAGCCATGTCCCTGGTATCGAAACTACAAGATTTATGCACACTTCTTTTGTAAGTAACTTAATAATCTTCTTTCAGGAAAACCCAAGGTTCGGGCGTTTGATAGATTTGTACAATATTGGCTTTGGGGTCAAAATCAGCCACCCTATGATTGTTTCGTTTACCTTTTATGCATGTTGATTACATCTTCTCGGAAAACAACAGGGTCCAAGGGTTGTTGAAGTGCTACTCCTAATCATATAGTAGTCCTCTGCTAAGTTTGTTCAAAAACATATATAGGTTAACACATTTGTAACTTACAATTTCAAAAATATGCATCTGTTATTAATGGACATAAAAACATTGTTGTACGTTTGCATTCCCTACATAATAACTGTATTTGACAATGATCGCGAAAACAAAAAACGGTTCCCGTTTGATATAAATTGAATTAAATATGAAACATGTATCGCATCATTTCGTTCAAAGGTTTAAGCATTGCGGTATATCAACGACATTTCTCATTTAAATGGTACACCGAGTTCAGAATCGCTGAAACGTAAAGACGAAATAACACGTTCAATTATAACCTTCAATTAACTGACTCATATGAGCTGTTTGCATCTTTAACATGTATACGACGGCAACATCAAAAACATTTTAAATGAGACATTATATGATGGTATCAAAACCGTAATGATGCGTGTGCCCACCAGGCTTCTTAACATCTCAGCTACGTTAAAAAGCTGATGAAATAATTTCAACAGTGTAACGTTTTGTAAACGAGAATTAAACATTAACTGTTATTATATAATGACGAGGATTGAATTTATTGCATTAATGTATGTGGATCTAATTATGAAATACATATTTTACTCAGTGTTCAATGATGTAATAAGTATATAATCGACATCGAACGCTCACATAATCTATTTGTGTAGTGTTTGGTTTATCGCTGCAAACATAACCCGTTTCTTAACTTTCAACGTTCAATCGCTATATGTCTGGCTCTTATTTAAAACAGTTAAATTAGCCTTTCGTTACGCTTTTTACGACCAACTGCAGATTTATTTGTACTGTGATTTGCAAAAGGCTATGTAAAATCTCATACAATTATCATAGAATATAGTTGAAGTAAAATAAAAACAATTCAACGTTGACGGATGCGTAGAATACTAGTTGAGAATAAATAGTTCTATGTTTTCGTCAACAGTAAATTTTACATCATGTATAACTTTAATATTTCATCAAAAACTCAGTCATGTGAGGACACTAGACATGTATCAATACCAAGAATCAATACCAAGAATAACAGCTAAAAATAACTAATACTAGGAAAGTGTAAAACATAATTTTAAATTACGTATTACTTAAAAACACATTAAGTCAAAACCTTAGTCATATACACAGAAAGGACTAAACACTGATGGGAACTCCTCAGAATTATTTCGTTTTATCTTGTTTTAGATAATTTGAACACGTGTTACTTTTTGCGAAAAATAGCTTAGTAGCAGCATAGCGAAATATGTCATTTGATCAAGATGAACAGGAGTAAGTTTAGAGTTTAAATCACTCAAACCATTTGAAACGTGTTTGTGATCTTGTTATGGCTGGATTTTTGAGAGGTATAATAAATATTTATGATAGCTTTTAGTTGAGTTGAGATGTTCAGTAGACCGGTTAAGACCATGCGTAAAATTAAGTTACACAACCACATTAAAAATAGCATGTTAATTATACAAATACTACACCTTGACGTTCAGCTAATAGGAATACCGAATATTTTATTGCAATGGTTTTATTACCAAAAAGCATGACTCACCTTTGTTGATCAGTACACAATGTGCGTGGTAAAAAAATCGATACAACATGTATTTAATGCCTTTTATCATGAACCGAGTCATGCAACATTAAAATATTAGCAACACGGTCCCCAACTCTTATAGGATATATGTGTTTGGTATGTAGAGGACTTAGGATAGGCGACTTTATTATTTATTGATCGATGATGTATACTTATATTTAGACTGAAAGCACTTTAAAAGCCCCCATGGGTATCCGATTAAGATTATATGTAGCGTGGAAAGTTAATTATGCCATTTCAGTTATAATAAAAACACAACATACAGTTACTTGGCAGAAGCCAACAATGAAGGCTATGCTTATTAAAATAAGTGTGTATGGTAAAAAATATGCATTGAATAACATGCTAAATGAAGATATATTTATTTACCAGTCTACCAGTATACTAGAGACTCAATGTTTAATCCACTCAGTGTTTATCTTGAGCTGTTTTGCTCATTGTTTTGCAAAAAACGTCTGTTCAAGATTGCTTTTAAACGAATATTTAATTGCATAATGATGTAAGTTTGAAACACCGTAAAACGACACATTTTAATATAAATAGACTAATCTTGCAATAAAAAATCCACATTATTCCACAACACATTGATGATTATTCATTACATGAAATAACAATATACGCTTCGTAGGTCTAGTTTTCGATGATTTTCTCCACCGGAGATCTTTGTTTTATTCAGTTTAGTTAAGACTTTTTTTACGACATTAACTGTAAATTTTTCATTGAAACGTTTAATGGCTTAAAATGGAATCATTTAACTGTTTGGTAGTTACTTACACAAAATAGTCCGTGATGTAATTACATTCTACAATTTGATGTACACAATCTATATACATGTATAGCTTTAAACACTTATAGAGCCCACGCGACATCACATCCCCGGGTATAACAGGCAACACAACGTTGGTGTATACAACTCTGAAACTGTTCAACCAAATTGAACCTGTGTATTTGGATTATTATGCACAAACTTCGTGATTTTAGTATCTTATTAAAATATACGGTTCAATGGCATTCGTCGAAAAGTCAATTTGTTTTTACCCGGTCCGTACAATTTAAACAAAGTTGCCTTTATCTTTAACAAAGGAAATGCTTTTTTTAATGTTTTGCAGAAAATATCGCGGGCAATTGGCCGGTATACTTAGACACCTTTCTTTAAACCTTCAGCATTATTTATAATACACATGTTTGGGAAACGGGTATTGAAGGGGCGACAGTGCTAATTCAAAAAAAAAAGTTCGCATTTGTGTAAGTTGTTGCATTTACCAAACTATAATTTGGAAAGGAGAATTTAGTCAAGTAGGTAGTTGAATACTTAACATGCACATGTGAAATAACATAATTAACAATAAGTTGTACCAAATGGTTATGGTTAATACTTGCTAGATATGCCACGGTAAATACATATTGAATTTTTCAAAGTGGGTCAGGTGTGCAAAACATATGAGTTCAACGCTAAATTTAAACAAAGATTTCTTGGTATTGAGATAAACTTCATTATATATTATCGTTTACCAAGACCCAAACATGAGACATCCTGTTTACTTCTATGAACAACGCCATACACATTTACCGTCCCGTATATATTTTTAGAAATCTGCTTCGTACCTAGAATTCGATTTCGTAGAGCGACGAAAGATGGTAGTCGAGATAATATATTTTGAACGTTATGATGAAAGTGGGTCAGGTGTGAAAAACATATTAGTTCAACGCTAAATTTAAACAAGAATTCTTGGTATTGAGATAAACTTTATTATATATTATCGTTGACCAAGACCAAATCATGAGACATCCAGTTAACTTCTTTGCTCATTATATATATATATATATATATATTTGTATATTGACCAATAAACGACGATACTATAATTTCGCTAATCTCGTTTAAATGTAAATGATATTATACAGAGGTTCTTTTTTTTGCATACCTAATGTCTAGATTAACACCAGGTAAACAGCAATAACACACATTTAAACAAATCGATTCGCATAAATTATGTTTATTGGTTTGATATGGTCGGATGCGTTAAAAAGGGAAAATGTATTTATGTTTGAACTTTGACGAGCTCAGGTTTTCACTTAATGGGTAGGCGCCTTGCATATCATTAAACAACCTAACAGCAATTTTAATTTCACATTTCAACTGAATTACCACATTTTATACAGGTTATAGCTATACTGTTATATGTTGGTTGATATGTGTTTATTTGGTAGTTTAGGCTATTTTTGTTTCACCTTTAGTGATAGCTCTAGTCTGCTGCTTATTGACAAGAAACACTGTGGGTGAAAACATATAGAAAATGTTACTTCTGTAATGCCAAAATATAATGGACAAATGAAATTACTCATTATCATGAGCTCAATTTTCTAAATCAGTTTACACATATTGGGTCTGTGTTCATAATACATAGAGCAGGGTTATTCCCCTGCCAAATGTTGTTTTCAAAACGTAGGCCACTCGGATCAATCTTAGGAAAAACATATAACAACTCTAGAATCCACAATAATGTTTTGGAATCGGGTCACTTGTTGTAAAAATCTATATCGCAAGGTCAAGTCTTCCGCAGTTGTTTTACATGTATATTTTATAAAATTCATTTCATTCAATGCATGAAACATTGCGACCTAACGTAAAGACTTTATCCGGAAATGTGTGTATAATTCATGTGTATGTATAGTGAGTGAGCAACATGTTAAAATCTTCTTTTAACCAATTTAACCAAATATGTGACGCATAATATGCCGGATGTTCCAGTTAGCGGCATTGTTTTTTTTTATATTACGCAATAATTCCTCGTAGATTTGTAACGCTATTTCTTAGTCACCTTCCATTTCAAAGAATGTACCATAAAGTGCAATGCAGTCTCATGGTGTTGCATGTTGGTGTAATTGAACAAATCAATTAAAAATAGCACTATGATATCATGGCATGAAGTTATTTTTTACGTCAACCGAGTCTTCCATACGTAGGGTACTGTAGATGGTGTAAGAATGGACGAGCATCCACAACATCATAGTCCATCCATTGTCTATCAATACAATTTCTCTGTGTCACTTCCCCTTCATTTCAAACAATACTATGAAAGGAGTGTAGTACGAGTCTTGCCTATAAAAATTGCTATACAAAGCGGACGGCAGTTCAATGAATCCTTAGACACTTATATATTATAGCATATTAATAAACACCATTGAGATCACATTGTCCAGTATGTTTTCTACATCCACAAACATCTTTGACCTTGCTGTGATACCTCTTCTCCACATCCTCCAACACTCTTGCTGCATCGTGAATATGTCCACAAAAGTACAATATGGATGCCAACTACTTCTACTACTACTACTACTACTACTACTACTACTACTACTACTACTACTACTACTACTACTACTACAACTACTACACCTACTACTACTACTACTACTACTACTACTACTACTAATACTACTACTAGTGCTTCTACTACTACTAACACTACTACTAATACTTATACTAAAACCAATCGTAATATTTGAAACGCCTTATATGTTCGCGTTCAAGAGTATTTCGTAGTCGCAAACATTTATATATTTGTATTGGACTTCGAAACGCTTACATATCTAGAATAAATTGTAAAACAACTTCAATCTGGAATTCGAAGAGCAATCAGACATACGAAGGCCACAAGATATGATTTAGTGGGTAGGATTCGAAACGTCGCAACGGGGATGCTTTCATCCTACGGAAGAAGGTTGTCAACAGCGTCATTAGTTGCACCCCAGTCTCAATCAGGCTCATCTCTATATGTATCTCAGCGAAACCCCACAACATCACAATTATTCAGCATTTAACATCTTTATAAGACTATGAAGGGATTTGATTGAACTGTTTTATGACGAGTTTATCATGGTCAATAACCCGATTGGAACGCCAATGTTAGACTAGACGCCTACCAATAGTGGTCAGGAACAGTGGAAATATTTAGGATAGGAGATACCAATGACAGAGGGCTGAGACTTTAATTCGCCAGGAGCAATGAGAAGGCAGTTTCTGAGGGAATTTGAAATTGACAAAAGGCTGGGGTAAGTATGTGTCGTCGTCTCTCATCTCCCCCAACGGCCAGACCGGTCAAGGGAATGATGTTGATACGGCTGTACCAACTGAGCTTTTAAATGCTTCTGTGTGTATCTCTTCAAAACGTTAAAGAATATTTAAAATTACGCATTCTTCTATTATATGTGTGCGAACTGGTATTTGAATCCACACGTATAGTTTCATAACCTCTCAAGATAATGGTACAAAACTATCCTTGACAGACTCTTGCAGGTCTCTGTTGTTTTGTATCCTTTCAACAAAATTAAAAGTAAAAACTTATTTAAAACTAATCATACCCTATTTACCCCATTTAATAGATATGCATCCACAAGCAAATATGGTGCAATATATAGAGCAGTGGACAACATAGCTGAAGGGTGTTGGAACAGGAGTTAAACGCGTAACGATATGGACGTCAGGGTAACGGTTCTCACTATGGATGCGTTCTTTACATTTTCTCCAATTAAATCGAGTTCTGATTCTACCCAGGAAACATACTTTAGAGCAACTCGAAAAACAAAAGGTTTTCGATGAAGTCGACCGAAAGATATGCATTTAATATGACCAAAAATTATATACACTTTCTTAATTTTCAGCTTTTATTAACCTTTTTTTGTAATGCCTTCAACACATTCAAATTACTTCGATCGATATTTGCAATCATAAAACATTTGATTTCACACAACTAAAGTTAATATTTCAATATGGGGATTTTGCACAGAGAGTCAACCAATCAAATGACGCGATATATAGACATTTACCTGTTATCAAATATACGAATTATTGCTTCGAACGATTTGTTAAGAAATTTATAATTTGATTTCTTGTAAAGATGTTCCAAACTAAAATCAGCTAATTCACTGACGATATTGCAAGAAAATGACAATGGGATATTTACCGTGGGTTCCGCCGATGGCCTTGATACCCAAAACCGGGAAAACGCTTTCCTAAATTGAATGTGCACTACCGAGGGATGGTTGTTGGTTTTTAACAGCATGTTCATATGTTAAACTTTGTTGATTTTGGGGTTTCACAAATCATGTTTAACGATTTTAATTATTTCAAAATTCAAGGTTTCACAGATCTGAAACCAAAGGTAACACATGAGCAATTCTCGTAGCTGAACACGTAACAGTAGATAATTTGTGATGAGAGTAATCCCTCGACACGCAATGCTATTTTGAGAACAGGGAAATAATTCAAAAATCTTTGTACAAGACAACTTGCAAACTTCTCAGTCTTTGGTTTTGTGCAAAGTAGTCATGCTTTGTACATGTAAATGAATCACCTAACATCCACATCGAAGCAAGATTAGTCTTAAAGGGATAAAAGTTACGTAGACCAATTTTATGTAACAACATTGTAAGGGGTTACTATATTTCCCGTAAAGTTAAAAACAAATGGTGCTAATCGTTAAGGAGAAGTTGTTTGAATTAAACATGAACACAAACATTTGAAGGGCGATGATAAATGCTCGCTATGAACTCAGCCGACATAAAACACAAATACAACACATACATGAATAATATATAATGTCATTATATATAATGTCAAAATAACGTTGATATTGCACTTTGTAATTTTATAACGTATAAATCTTGCATAACATTTTACAAATGGTGTGGAAAACCTATTATGTATGCATAGTGAGTTGTTGACTATTACAAATAATTATGTGTCCAGATGGAAAACGACCTGAATTCTGAGGTAACGTTAATTTGTAATATTGAATAGATCTAGGCATAAAAATACATCATACACAAGAAGGCCATAATGGTCCTTAGGCCCTCAACTGAGTTCTAGGTACATCAATCGTTGATATGGTGACCTATTCTGTTACCATACTTGACCCATATTCCAACATGCCCTTGATATTGAAAAAAAAATCCTTCTGACCAAGACTGGTAACAAGGTTTTTCTTGTAAGATTTAACGGGTGGCCCTTTTGAAAACACGTGATCCACATTTAAACTCGGCCTAAATATTATCAAGATAAACGTTCTTACCAAGTTTCCATCAGATTTAGTAATAAATGTGGCAATTGGTTTTTTCTAAGATTTGATCTGGTCTATATATTTTCATGATAAACCTTCAAAAAAAGTTCTTACCAAGTGACTTTAAAATTAAGTCACCTATATGTTGCATTTAGAGTGACATCTAGGTTTTTCTAAGATTTGACCTGGTGATCTGGTGACCTAGTTTGCTGACGAAAAATATTAATGAACAATGACGCTTTTGAAACATGCGACATGAATATTAAAATCTCTCTGAGATAATTGGTAACCATCAGCAAATGGGGACAGAATCGGTTATCAAATAAATTTGGATTGTTCATTTCCTACACTCGGAAAAAAACAAGCACCTATTGGTTTAGTTTTCAGACACACTGAACATAGAACCATAGGCATTGCAACAAATATGTTCATACGTTATAATTTCGACATGTTCTACATCTCGACAAAAGCAGATTAGTTTCAGTTGAGGTGTATTCGCACTCCCCTCTTCAACCCTAACCGCCATGCTGGTAACATCAACGATAATAATACTTTCGCTATAAACTGTATTAATTGTTTTGTTTTGTGTGTCAAATATTCTAGCTATAAAACTGTATGTTGGTATCGCACGTTTAGTTTTGATATCCCACTTTCAGTTACGATGATGATAAATCGAACAGTTAATGCGCACCCATTTAAAAGGAATTCGAATTCCACGAAGCGAACAGTCTTCGCTTCGCGGAAGAACAAGGTGGGCTATATATATATATATATATATATATATATATATATATAAACACACACACACTTAGTTACAGTGATTGGCGATTGCAAACAGATTTCAGAGTTAAAGGATTACTCGTTCTCGCTCAAGTCTGGTTGTACGGATCTCAGAAAAGTAAAGGTATTTATTTAAATATTAGTAGTTTAATTCCGATTTATAAAATTATATGTCTTTTAAAGATATGAAGTCGCTGTAGAATACTTATATTTTAAACCATTTAACACAATTACAAATAATATAATATTGTCTCAACTATCTATTTTCGCGAAAGATTTTACAGTATTACATACAACGAAACCACAACAAATAACACAATTTTAACTTGATCTTCAAACATTGAAGAATGACAATGGGCCTGTTTGTTGTTACAGATAAACACATAAAATAAAATAATCATTATCGAGTGTACAAAAAGCATACCACAGTACCGAAAAATAACTGTATTTCTTTAACAAGTGAATCATTATCAAAGATTAGAAATCATGCGATCTGATGAATTCGCGGACATATCGTTTGGCTAATCGTTACTCGATGTATATATTATTAGTAGTATAATCATAACCTTTAATTTATTAACTGATATATTTGATGATAAACCCAAATGTATAAACGATACATCTTTGTATAAATTCTTAGTAATATGTAGTTTGTTTTAAGTTGAAATTGATATTTTAATGTTTGCAAACATAGAAAATCACCGATTTATTTCGTAATTAAATGTAGTGACAGTGAAGTTAGAGTACTCAAAACTGTGAATCGAAGTCTGTTTGGCCGTCAGGCGTCTAACTGTCCCGTTACCGTTTAAAATCTCCGAAATGTAGCATTCCGTCTTCGTCCATTTCTCCTATTCTTATTTTGGACTCATACTAATATTTCAAATGGGCTATAGTGTATACAATGTGTTTTAACATTATATTATTTAGTAAAACCAATTTCCCGTTCCCTCTAGTTGTAACATCGCTTGCAAAAATGTTCACATATTTTTTTATTTATTTTTTTTTTTTTTTTTTTTATTCATTTTAAAGCATATATTGTATACATACATGTTTTATTCATTTGCAAACAATGGTTTTAACAAAGTATACATAAACTATGCCTGATAAAGTTTTTAGAAAAAAAAAAAAAAATCTTGGTGTGAATAATACTAAAAAAAAAAAAAAATGAAAAGAAAATTACATGGAAAAGCAAAACTTACATAAGAGTGATTAGTATATAAGTGGACAAGCATTATGATAATTTAATTCGATTCCATTTTTGTTCAAAGATCTGCAAGGTGTCATTACTGAGGGCAATTTTTTCTCAATCTGGATTTTGAGTTTAAGACTATGGATAAAATAATTAAAATTTGGTATTTGTTTCCTGTATTTCATGTGAAAGATAAAATATTTCATCAATATAAGAATAAAATTCACAATATTATTACCGTGTATTGATTTTAATGAGTTAATTCCGAAACTAACACTTAATAAGGATAGTTTAACGTTTAGCTGTTGTTGTTCAAGAAAGGATGCTAATTGATTCCAAATAGGCTGGATGTGTTTGCACTCCCAAAATAGATGTTCTATAGTTTCGATGTTTTCACCACAGAAGTCACATAAATTGGAGTTAGATAATTTGCATTTGAAGAGATATTTGTTTGTAGCTATAATTCTATGGACGTATTTATATTGAAAATTTCTCAGTGTGCTCTCAATAGTTGCTTTATATGGCATGATAAATATGTGTTTCCAATTAAGTTCTTGATCTCGAAAAAGGACCTGCCATTTATTTTGGGTTTTGGAGTTTTCTGTTTTCTGTAGGTTTTTTTATTTGTAGTGTGTAAAATATTTTATTCGTTTTCTTTTGTCTTGAAAGTATGTTTTCTACGAATGTTGTTTGAGTACATGGTGTGTTATTTGTATTGATTTTAGATTTGATATGTTTGGGTATGTTTTTGATTAATGTGTAGTACTTCAGGAAATCACTTGAAGGTATTCCGTATATGTAACATATATTATCAAAAGAGTAGAAGTCCTTAATTCTGTCGTCGTATAATTGGTCGACATATTTAATGTTTCGTTCAAACCAATGTTTATAGAAAAACGTGTTATTGTTTGAAGTTATGTCTTTATTGTTCCATAAAATAATTTTACTGTTGGTTTGGTAGTCTAGGTTATGAGTAACATTACTCCATGCTGATAGAACATTAGATAGAAATATGTTTTCGTTGGAAATTTCATGTAAGATATTATTGCTGATGTTACATTCAAACAGTAAGGAATCACCATTTTTTTTTAAATTTTCTGGTAGAATAGTTTCCATTTACTCGTATTGGTACTATCTAGGTATCTTTTAACCCAGCTGCATTTGATTGCATTCAAGAATGAGTCAATGTTCGTTAAGTGGATACCTCCATTTTCTACGGGTTGAATTAACTGAGTTCGTTTAATTTTGTCAGGTTTTTCGTCCCATATGAAATTAAATATTGCTGAATTAATATCGTTAATAATATCATTTGGTGGATTTGGGAGAACTGTTAATACATAAATTAATTTAGGAAGTGCAAATGTTTTCAATACTGTGTTTTTTCCGATAAGTGTTAGTTTACGGTGGTGCCATGATTTTAAGCAATTTTTAAAATTCTGTAATTTAGGCAGTATGTTTTTTAGAACTGTATCGTTTTCATTATTTGTAAATGTAATTCCTAACGTAGTGGCTTCATCGGATGTCCAATTAAATTTCATTTCTTTTTTATGATGAACATTACATTGTTTTAATTTACCTACTCGTAGCACAGTACATTTACTTTTGTTAAGTTTAAGACCCGATGTCATTCCGAAAAGGGTTAGCGACTCTATAAGGTTATGGAAAGAGTCATAATTGTCATTTAAAAAATAAGTTGCATCGTCAGCGAATAGAGACTGTTTAATTTCTTCGTCAGGTTCTAGCGATATGCCATTTATTTGTTTATTTGATTGGATGTGATGTGATAGATACTCGATACATATAATAAATAGCGATGATGAAAGTGGACACCCTTGTCGAACCCCTCGTTCAATGTTAAAGCTGTTTGAGAAGAAGCCATTGTTAGTAACTATACTATTAATGTCGGTATAGAACAGTTTTACCCATTTGATGAGACTTTCACCGAAGTTCATATTTTCTAAGCAAGCGAACATATACGAATGATCAAGCGAATCGAATGCCTTTTCAAAGTCTGCAAAAAAAATTAGACCAGAATTATTTGAGTTGTTGAAATAGTTAATACATTCTTGTATAAGACGAACGTTCTCACCAATGTAACGTCCTTTTATAAAACCGGATTGAGATCTTGAAATGATTGATGGTAATATTTTTTTAATTCTGTTTGCTATACTTTTAGCTGCTATTTTATAATCATTGTTCAGTAAGTTAATCGGGCGCCAGTTTGACAGGGATTCTAAGTTTTTTCCAGGTTTTGGAATGAGTGAAATTATACTTTGTTTTTGAAGCATGGTTAGACCTCCGTTGTTGAATGAATAATTCAGTGAATTAGTTAAATGTGTTTTAATATCGTTCCAAAATATTTTATAAAACTCGGTAGTGATGCCATCAGATCCCGGACTTTTGTTATTTTGCATTTCTTTAAGAGCTAATCAACATTCATATTCAGTTAGTAATCCGTCACATACTTGTTTTTCTTCTTCATTTAAAGCATGATGCGTATTTTTAAAGAGGGTGTTATTTTCGACATTATTTCGTTTATAGAGCGTTTCGAAAAATAGGCGTTGTTCTTCTAGTATTTGACTTCTATTTGTTATGTCTTTGCCATTGACCACAAGTTTGTGTATAGTTTTTTGTTCGCTTCTACGTTTTTCAATATTTGCAAAGTATTTTGTATTTTTTTTCATTGTGTTCAACATGCTGTGCCCGTGCTCGAAGTATTATGCCATTGAGGTGTGTGTGATAAATTCCTTCTAATATTTGTTTTTTTGAAGCAATTTCATTTTCAATTGCGGTGGTATCGTTTGTGTTTGTTTCATGCAACTGTCTTTCAAGTGCTTCAATGACTTTTATGGTTTCATTTTCAGGTTTGTGTGTTTCTTTTTTTTTAAATGACGTGTATCTTATTGTTGTGTTACGTATATTTCCTTTGATTATTTCCCATAAGGTGTTTGGATTTGCATCTTTGTTATATTGAACAGTATTGGTTATTTCCTGTTTTATTTGTGTTTGATATTGTGTATATAATAATATGCTATTATTAAGTTTAAAGTATCCTATGCCTCTTTCAGGTTGTATTTCATGCAGTTTAAGTTCAACTATCGAGTGATCAGTCATAAATCCTGGTTTTATGTTGCATGTGTCGATAATATTGCAAAGTGACTCAGATACTAGAACATAGTCTAATCTGCAAAATATTGTTGGTTTTGTGTTTGAGTGCCAGGTGAATTTTCTTTCATTCGGATTAACTGTACGCCATATGTCTATTAAATTGTAGTTTTCAATTATGTTATTTAAAATGTTTCTATTGTTTGAGTGGGTATAAAGATTTCCATTTCTTTTATCTAATAATGGGTTAAGAACAACATTAAAATCACCTCCGACTATAATGTTTTTGTCTTGGTTATTTATTATATAGGATTGTAATGTTTCGTAAAATTTCGATTCATCTGTGTTCGGGCCGTAAACGTGTATTAATGTTAATTGTGTTTCGTGTATTGTTATGTCTATACTTGCTTGCCTGCCAATTATTATTTCGTTAAAGTTATCCACTGTTATTCCTGTATTACTTTTGATCAGAAAAGCGATGCCTTGTTTATTTGTATGTTGTCCGCTAAGATAAATATCTCCGTCCCATTCACTTTTCAATGTTTGTGCTAAGGTATGTGTTAGGTGACTTTCCTGTAAAAGACATATATTTATTTTTTTTTCGTCTAACCATTTGAAAATTTTAGTGCGTTTGTCTTTGTTATTTAGCCCTTTTACATTTAGAGTACATATATTAATACTCATACAAAAGGAGAGTTAAGTAAATTGCAATCTTTTGTGCGCCTGTCCACTTGGTTACTGTCCTAAGACATCGAATTGGGGTAAACATGCTAGATGAAAGATATTTTCTACTATACACCAAAAAATGAGTTGAAAACAAAAATGAACAAAGATATTTTCTACTATAGACCAAGAAATAAGTTGAAAAGAAACAAAATGAACAAAAAAACATCCTAGATGAAAGATATTTTCTACTATACACCAAACAATAAGTTGAACACAAAGATGAACAAAGATATTTTCCGCTTAACACCAAGAAATAAGTTGAAAAGAAAAAAAAAGAACAAATAAACATGAGATAATAATACATGTATATTTGGCTAGACAGTTAACAGGGGTCTGCCTATTAGAAATACGGTCAATTAATTTTAAACATTATTTAGTGCATTTTGATAGTGATATTAAAGCATTCGTTACGCAAGTGTAGAACTCGAACATAAGTACAATGTAGTTCATGTTTTGCAATTATAAAAATTAAAAAGGTGCCATATTACTCTATATGTTTGTTTTGAATGCACTGAAGCATTTATATACACATAGGCTCTTATATTTCTATATACCCATACACAAACACAGCTATATATACATACATGCATTCAGATTTGCATACACATACACACATGTGCATATATACATATCCATAAATCACACAAATAAACTAATTTAAATTAATTAGCAATAAGAACAGCCTGTGCGATACACCTTTATTAGTTTAAAGATGTACCAAGGCCACTGTTCATCGAATTGGAAAAAAACTAAAAAAAGACAACAAGGAGCCTTAAAACGAAAAAAAAACGAAAGCAGAAAGGCTTCTTGATGTCTTGGTCTAAAATGAGCATTTTGACAAACGTTACTGTAAGCATGACACAAGACCTTCATTTTACACACATACTCGTTTACATACACTAAAATATCATTAAAATCTGTATGCATGCCTTTTTGCACACATACATACATACACATACGAGCATACACACACATATATACACGCATACAAATGCACTTACACATATGCGTTTATATTTCTATATATACATACACCCACACACATATATATATAAATATATATATATGAATTCAGATTTGCATAAACATACACACATGTGCATATATACATAACCATAAATCACACAAGGAGAACTAATTGAAATTAATTCACAATAGTAACAGCCCATGCGATACATCTTTATTATACCACTAATGAAGTTTAATTAAAACTGACCTAAATCTGCGAGATCGCGCATTGTTATTACAAACTTAAGTGTCTCAAAATCATTTATTAACAGCAGACTATTAATTTGACACAAGGAACATAACGGTATAAAAGTTGTTTTTATATCGG
Source organism: Dreissena polymorpha (assembly GCF_020536995.1). Classification (NCBI taxonomy): domain Eukaryota; kingdom Metazoa; phylum Mollusca; class Bivalvia; order Myida; family Dreissenidae; genus Dreissena; species Dreissena polymorpha. Next base: position 22,531,549 of record NC_068363.1, read on the forward strand.
GATTAGTATAGTTCTGAATACATTTTATTGCTGTTATTTTTTTATATTTTTTAACGAAACATTCTCAAATAATACGTTATTTATATAAATATGGTTTTATTGCGAAATTGTTGAGATTCAGATGAGTAAAACAGTTAAAAATAAAACTATCGAGACAGTCTCTTTCGAGGCGTACAAAAAGAGATATGCAAACAATGACAAGTTTTACATCAGTTTTTCTAACACAATATCAGCGACACATAAATTCCAGTTCACTATAAAGCGATATACTCGAGGAGCACGTGCATTATAACTTACTACAACTGTTCGATATCATGGGCAGACAAAAATCGTAGTATAGAGACCGAAACAAATCAGGTTACAATAATTTTAAACTGGTTTATTCACACCATTTTAAAAACACGTCCACCATTCTTGACCCGGAAGCAGTAAAAACCACATATTTGTTGCTGCTGATCATTTTCCATAAGCAATTATATCTGCCAACCTAAATCTGACGAATTTTTGTCTTGTACAAATCGAAGTTGGCTATTATGTCTCTCAGTAAGATTGCTTGCCCCTACACAACGATAACTTACGGGAGTGTTACGTATGACCATCGATTACAGCTTACACTTGTATCATCTTTGTAGCAAAATATAAGCTGCATTTGTGACAGCGCAAATAATACTGATGCGGGAGCCTTTTGGTGAATAATCTTCCCGTCTGACAACAACATTCATGGAAACGTATATGCATTTGGCCAGTCTTAGTTAAACGAAATTCGCATGTAATAACAAGCACGTACCGGTTGGATGTTTGTTTATTATACGCTGATTCGTGATGTGTTTTTTACCACGAAGCAAAACACACTACTGACATATTCATATGCTTAAAGTACATCTACGTTTGTGAGTAATACTTATTGATAACATGTACAATTGTAAGTGAAAGGATTCAATAATCATATTTTACTTATGTTTCCATTAACATTTGTGATAACACGCGTATTGTAATGTAAAAAACATATGATTCTATAACAATCTGGGGTAGTTATGGCAATGGGTTTTAAATCCAACGGTTCGAAACCGGGTTGGGACTATATTTTTGTTTCTTTAATTATTTTCTCGTTAGTTTAATTATGCTATAAAGTTCCGATTTTTTTTAATTACATGTACATTTGACGTATTAAATAACACGTTCAAAACAGGTCAAACTCTGTTAACACGTCCCTTTTAAAAAATCGATTACACGTTCAACATTCGTTATTCTCAAACTACCTGCAGTTAACTACGAAATCCGGATAGTGCAATCTATAAGCTCGCACTTCTTTCATCAAGGGCGACACTAGACACACGAAGCGATACTTGATCTTTTTCTTGACAGTCGCGGCGATACTTGATATTTTTCTTGACAGTCGCGGCGACGCATGATATATTTAACACGACTGTCAAGACAATGATCAAGAATCGCCGCATCTGTCAAGAAAAATATCAAGTATCGCCGCGACTGTCAAGAAAAAGATCAAGTATCGCTTCGTGTGTCTAGTGTCGCGTTCAAAGGGCGACACTAGACACACGAAGCGATACTTGATCTTTTTCTTGACAGTCGCGGCGACGCACGATATTTTATTTTTCAAATATCGCCCATATTATCCGAATCTCGTGTGTCGCGATCTAATTTCAGACCGCGACACTAGACACACGAAGCGATACTCGATATTGTTCTTGACAGTCGCGTTCAAATATCGCTGTAATAATATCGCCTGTCCACTGTCAGGTGTTTTAAACGGTGTTACAGTAATTTTTAACCATTTATTATTAATATTGCTGTCATCGACACACTTATAACAGTTTGTTGTAGCATTAGTAAACCGAGTACAGATTAATTTATTTTCATAATAATTTTAATATAAATTGACAATGATATATGTTTAAAACTATTCAGAAATTTGAACAATGGAGTAAAATTTCTATCAATTTTAAGATAATATATCATTATAATCTGTATCACTTCCAATAGGATTGCAGATTTATAGATAACGTTTAACTTCAAGTAAGACATCAATATGAAAACAGAATATTTTTTTCAGTACGTGTGTAATCATCATTTATAAGTTATCCAGATTATTGTCGAGCAACATTAATGTCCAGTCTATTGATACATTAATTAGACGGCATTTTTGTTGCTGGTATTGTTTTGCCTTTTAAGTACCTTTTATGATGCTTTATCAAATAAATTATCGGCATAAATAAAACTGCATACAGTGCAAACAACAATTTTATAATATTCATATTGGCTAACAAAACGCTTTTGAAGGGCAAAAAACGTTTGTTTCATATTGCTTAACAGAGTTCCAAATATAATATAAATGTCTATTATATAATTATATTCAGATAAAGTTTACACTGTTACATTTGTACATGTCAGATATAATTTAAGCAAAAGAACGTAATGCACGTTGAACCGTAGAATCGAACAACTCATAATTTAACCTTGGGAACTCAGTCTTTTATTAAAAATCGTTATTCCAAGCGATTTTCCTATCATTAAATATACGTTTATATAAAATATTTATGTAATATTAAATATTTATTTATGGCCAGATTGTAGTATAAGAAGCGAATAGCTTGCTTTATGAATCATATACATTTTAATTGCTGATCAGAAATAAACATTATTATAAAATAGTATTATATCAAAAGATATATATACGCCATGATGCACATGCTTGATGACGTGAAAATATCCCCTTTTTGTCTCCCCTGATTTTTTTGAAAACCTGACAGTGAACATGATATATTATTACAGCGATATTTGAACGCGACTGTCAAGCAAACTATCGAGTATCGCTTCGTGTGTCTAGTGTCGCGGTCTGAAATTAGACCGCAATACACGAGATTCGGATACTATGGGCAATATTTGAAAAATAAAATATCGTGCGTCGACGCGACTGTCAAGAAAAAGATCAAGTATCGTTTCGTGTGTCTAGTGTCGCCCTTTGAACGCGACACTAGACACACGAAGCGATACTTGATCTTTTTCTTGACAGTCGCGGCGATACTTGATCTTTTTCTAGACAGTCGCAGCGACGCACGATATATTTAACACGATATATCGCCTTTTTGGCTACCTACACAAGGACCATATATCGTGTTAGATATACCGTGCGTCGCCGCGACTGTCAAGAAAAATATCAAGTATCGCCGCGACTGTCAAGAAAAAGATAAAGTATCGCTTCGCGTGTCTAGTGTCGCCCTTGATGAAAGAAGTGCGAGATTATAGATGGCACTATCCGGATTCCGTAGTTAACAGAGTACTACGTATGCATAGGATTTTTCACTCTGGATCAGCAGACGATTTATTTCATAAATCAATCTCTGGGTTAATAGTCGCCATCTTTCGAACTACTTTCAAAAGTACAACAACAACAATAACAGTAGAAGACAATTTTAATTGCGAAAAGTTGAAAAATTGAGTAAATGTGTCACGGTTGTTGAGTGGAATAGTGTTATTTTCAACTGTGTACGAAGCTTGTGAACTGGTAGTGGAATAACCGAATTGTTGGTGGAAATGGAATTTAGAAATATATCTAATAATTCATCAATCATCATTTTTCATGTCATGATCGTGTAGAATTATCATCAGCATCATTTCTGTGGAACATTGCAATATTCAAAATACAAGTGTTTCATAGCTATGGTGCTTTTGACATAGTTCACTAACCATCAAGACTGAAATGATTCATGCACACAGGTAAAGTAAATAATTGAATTTGTGCAGAATGTTTATTTTTTACAAATTATTATTTAATTTAACCAATTTATTTAGGATAGATTGCATTGAAACTCAAAGTCTAAAGCTTAGTAAGACACTTAAGCCAGTTTTCTGAGAAGAAACAATACTTGTTCAGAGTATAGCAGGCTCATGCGGCCTCTGGTTTATTTATTTGGCCTCGGCCTTTAACCTGGGTCGCTTTGATTTCAGGTGTTTAGCCCCCATATCAACAAGGCTTTCTCTTATATGTACTTATTCATATTGTTTAAAGATTTTGAGAACCCTCGCTCAGTGCCAGTGGGGATAAAACAGGGACCTTCTTATAGCTAGATGAATGCATCAAATATTCCAGCAGCACTTTATAATCAATAACTTTATAATTGATGATTCTGTTCTTTTAACTACATTACTAATTTACCAAAACAATGTGAAACACATTTTGATGCTCCAAAGATGGGCATATAGTGATCGCACTGTCCGTCTGTCTATCCGTCACACTTTGCATTTAGGTTTCGAAAAAATGCTCATAACTTCTATGTCGCTTCAGATGTAACATTCATATTTGGTATGCATGTATATATGGACAAGGCCTTCCCATACACACACAAATTTTGACCCCTTTGACCTTGAACTTAGGGTCGGCGTTTAGGTTTTGAAAAATGCTCATAACTTCTATCAAAGCGTTTATCGGGGGCGTATGTCATCCTACGGAGACAGCTCTTGTTTTTGCTACTGTCCTCTGCACAAACCATGATATATCTGCATATATGCATCTAACCATATCAGTAAAACTATTTGTCACTTAATTAAAGTAAACTTATTGCATGTTAACTTTTCAACATATATTCAACGTGAACAAAATTCAGTCGAATACTGTGACCAACGAAGATTTGCCAAAGAGCAATTCAGATCATGATTTAAATAAAATACAAGTAATATGAAATTCTGCCTATTGGATCCCAGTTATGACTTATTTGTCAAATCTGCACATTAATTTGCCCTTGGCCATGTAGAATTGGGGACTAAATACCATCAAGTCATGTAAAAAGGAGCAGGGTATAGTACGCTGCTATTGATCTCTTGAGCTTTCACATGAATTTTACGGGTAATTTTCATACAACAAATGATATTATATAGTGTAATGATAAAGCATTATGAGCACAAATTATATCTCTTACTAGTGGTGCAAAAATCAATTAAGTGTCACATTTCAAAAGAAAATTTATATAAAAAGGTATTATTAATTGTTAAAACGTTATAAAAGGTTATTTCAATTCACTAAAGCATTTAATTACAAGAACAAGTGCATTTTATGTCCATTACAATACATGTAACAGTATTGGCATTGTATTTATCTGCATTTGATGTGCATTTAATACACTTAAAAATGCAGACCAGACACACTTCTAACAGAAACAAATGTATTTTTTTCTGCATTTTTCCAGCATTTATACTCTTCAAGTGTATTTTTTATCATCCCAAATACACTTTACCAGGAAAAAGATATGTTAAAATGCATTTTTAGTTTGTTTTAAGTATATTTTCAAATGCATTAAGACACTCTTTTGCAAAAAATGTTGAACACAAACTTGAAAATATTTAATATACTAAAGTGAAGTAATAATTAAAGTTTTGTATGAGCATCAAAAACAGTGTCAAATTCAAACCAGTGCCTATTTAGTAGCAGTAGGCCTTATATGGTCTACTTGTGGTAGAAATAATGCATTTTGTATAATACAACATACATAAATTAAAAAATATAGCTGCCCATACAGTTCAATACAATGTTCAATTAACTACACTATGCAAAGTTGAAATATGACATCAAGCTTGGAATAATCTTTTCAATAATGTATAATATGCTGTTTTAATTTATAAGTGAAATAGACACTTGCAAATAAAAACTGATTTTACATCAAAACTAAATGTTTAATTTGATTTTAAGCTCCACTGGCCAAAGGTCCTGTGTCCATCGTGCGTCCGTGCATTAACTTTTCCTTTAAACATCTTCTCCTAAACTACTGCTCCAATTCTGATGAAATTTCTTAGGAATGTTTCTGGGGTAAACCTCTTTCAAATTTGTTCAAATTATGCCCCTGGGATCAAATTTGACTCTGCCCCGGGGGTCACAAAATTGAAAATTTGCTTATATAAGGCCTATTTTGTGAAAACTTTCAAAATCTCCTGTCCATAACCATTAGGCCTAGGGCTATCAAATTTGGTATGTAGAGACGTCTAATAGTCCTCTACCAAATTTGTTCAAATTATGCCCCTGGGGTCAAATTTGACCCTGCCCCGGGGGTCACAAAATTGAACATATGCTTATATAGGGTATATTTTGTGAAAACTTTACAAATCTTCTCGTCCATAACCATCCGGCCTAGGGCTACCAAATTTGGTATGTAGTGGCATCTTATAGTCCTCTACCAAGTTTTTTCAAATTATGCCCCTGGGATAAAGTTTGACCCTGCCCCGAGGGTCACAAAATTGAACATATGCTTATATAAGGCCTATTTTGTGAAAACTTCAAAAATCTTCTTGTCCATAACCATCCGGCCTAGGGCTATCAAATTTGGTATATAGTGACATCTAATATTCCTCTACTAAATTTGTTCAAATTTAATCCCTAGGGTCAAATTTGACCCTGCCCCGGGGGTCACAAAATTGAACATATGCTTATATAATGCCTATTTTGTGAAAACTTTAAAAAAAATTCTTGTCCATAACCATTAGGCCTAGGGCTACACAATTTGGTATGTAGTGACATTGTATAGTCCTCTACTTAGTTTGTTCAAATTATGCCCCAGGGGTCAAATTTGACCCTGCCCCGGGGGCCACAAAATAAATTATATGCTTATATAGTGCCTATTTTGTGAAAATTTTAAAAGTCTTCTTGTCCTTAACCATAAGGCATAGAGCTACCAAATTTGGTATGTAGTGACATGTAATAGTTCTCTACCAAGATTGTTCAAATTATGCCCCTTGGGTCAAATTTGACCCTGCCCGGGGTCACAAAACTGAACATACGCTTATATGGGGCCTATTTTGTGAAAACTTTAAAAATCTTGTTGTCCATAACCATTGGGCCTAGGGCTACCAAATTTGGTATGTAGTTACATCTAATAAACCTCTACCAAATTTGTTCAAATAATGCCTCTGGGGTCAACTTTGACCCTGCCCCAGGAGGTCACAAAACTGAATAAACGCTTATAAAGCGCCTATTTTGTGAAATCTTTAAAAATCTTCTTGTCGAAAACCATTCGGACTATGGCTACCAAATTTGGTATGCAATAACATCGTATAGTCCTTTACCAAGTTTGTTCAAATTATGCCCTTTGGGTCAAACTTGATCCTGACCCGCGGGTCACAAAATTGAACATTATATACGCTTATATCTTGCTTATTTTGTGAAAACTTTAAAAATATTCTTGTCCTTAACTCTAGGACCTAGGGCTACCACATTTTGTATGAAGTGAGATATAGTAGTCCTCTACAAAGTTTGCTCAAATTATGCCCCTGGGGTTAAATTTGACCCAGCCCAGAAGGTCACAAAAGTGTACATGTGCTTAAATAGGGCCTATATTTAAATATTTGCACATGCAGAGAAATTTGTTACAGCCTTTTTTCAGCAGTGGAGCGATACAGGGCCATCATGGCCCTCTTGTTTAAATACTCAAAAAATGAAACCGTGTTCATGCTTGCATGAACACAGTTTATAAATGCTGTCAGAATAATAAAATATGCAATTACTATAAATACAAATGCCAGGGAAAAGTGCTTTTTGTACTAAAAAATTCCAATGAATATAACAATAATACATTCTGAATACTTTGGTATGTAATTAACAGTTTTGTCGGAGATAAATCACTAAATTTTATATATTTATTCAAATTCACATAAATAATATTTCAAAAACACATAATTACTTCAAATCCTTTCACACAATACTGAAAAAAATGCACAGTTTCTGATTGTTATCGATTCTTTTTTATTTTATACATGTACCATTTTTTAATCTTGATGCATCCTCAATTGTATTATGCACATCTTAATCTGTTTTAACAATTATAATATAAAGATTAAGGCTGACTCAGTAAAATAATAATCCATGATTTCTGCAGTACTTGCAGACAAACTAGGAATATATACTTGTAAAACTAAAAATTAAATATGTATGTTTCTATTACATCATTTAGGACTTTTATTTTCAGACAAAGTAGAGTAAAGCTTAAAACAGTATTCAATTGTAACAGTCAATTTTGGGAAAATCAACCTTATAATTATTTTCTGTGTTGGTCAATGTCATAATTGGTATAAAATGTATATTGAACTGGAAGTTTTCTTTATTTTAAATGCTTGGTCAGCCATAATTGTCACAATCAAGTGGTCTTTTTACACTGTAGTTTTCTCACTGACTATGGGTTTGTTATGAGAATGAGCCACACAAAGTATCGTTGGGGAGATGAGTTGTCAATTTTATGTTTATCAGTCTTTCATAATCCAGTATACCTGTAAAAAGTGAATTTGTAACTAATAATCACACAATATACACAATTAAAATTGTATGCATTTAGATTTATTTAGTACTGCACAATAATCATTTTCCAAAAATATGTAGCAACATTATATTATATAATGCTGCAATACTAAAGT
>NC_068363.1:22544957-22605045 GCF_020536995.1 Dreissena polymorpha
ATCAATATTCATTCGATTACGTTTTTCTTGAGAGCATGTGACAACATGAACTATATACATAGTCACTCGCCAACACAACAACTTATTTGTTTTCATTAAAATTTCACTGAATTGAACACTTACTGCCGACATCTCGAATGTATATTCGAATTAATACAATAACAATAGAAACATGAAATCACTAAAATATTCTGATATAAAATTACACGCACATTAAACTTGTTTATTTGTAATTATTTGATAGCAATTTGTACACAAACGAGAAAGCATTTTCAAAATGTAAACAAAAACAATTCTTTAAGTAAAACTTCATGCAGAAACTATACATTTACCTGTAATCACCGCGAACCACCGTGGCCGAGGTGGTCCACAGCGATCGCGGGGGTGCACCGTCAGATCGATTTCCCGATAACGTTCGCGATGCTCACCCACTATCATCACGATCAATCACGATGGGACCACGCTCAGACCGCGGTAATTGTCCACGCTAACAAAAAATGTCCACGGTGGGACTGTGTTTTAGGCAGAAATCGCGCTAGACGTAGTGACTTTAAAAATGAGTTAACATTGTACCGAAAATTGAATGAGTTTTTGTTTGTCAGCCCTCAACATCAAGTAGTTTTCCTCAATAATTATTTCTAATTTTCGCTATCATTATCCGTTGGCTCCGGCAAACAGCCTGATAACTATCTTACACTTACAAAATTATATTACCCAGCAATTTTTTTCATGAAACGATATGCACAATATCGACTCAATCTGTGTCACACATCCACTTTCCGCAATTCTTAAATATATCTCACTATATATTTAAGAATAACTTAACACCCGAAACGCGACTATTAACACAAATAGCGAAATTTGAAAATAAAAGTAGGCTTATCAGAACTGGTATATCTAGTATACGAGATACACTTTCTACGCTTTAAGGTTCTGTTTGTGTTGCCAGTTTACGAATACCAAATAGTGTTATATTTACTTTCGAAATTTATTGTGCACTACCACATTGATCATTTAACGTATTTTATTTGAAGCTCAATTAATATAAAAGTAAAAAATTGGTGAAGTAATAATTATCAGATAATTCTATTGTGTACTGGATTGGTAAATGCTTGTTAAACACTTATCCTTATATTTATTTCACATCTTAACATATTTGTACGCATGTTCTTGTCGACAACGATATAATCAGATAGTTTTCCTAATTATGTTTTTAAATATATCATCGTCTATAATGTGTTAAATTAATTATAAAACGGTGTGTGGATTGTATTTTATACATCGTCACGCTCATGTTACAGTTGTGTACTGCTATAGCTCAGAAGTATTTGGTATTATGGGTTTCTGAGGTTGCGATTGGGTTCTAAGCTGGTCTAACGGCAGGTAAAAGACAAGACACTGCAAATATATATTTAAATACTATATATTTGTGAATAACAATAATGCTGGCCTTCTACTCATACATCATCAAAGGCATATCATCAACGATTGATCTATATTCGAATCCATACCTGACGACAATGTAAACACTGTTAACATAAATAACAATGGCGACGACGGATATTATAAATACTTGAAATATAGGTCGCACAGGTAAATCAATCTAACTTACAGATTACAAGCAAAAAATACAATAGGGAACTGGCTCAAAACATACAGAAACATATAACAATATTACTAAAGTAACTTGGTACGCAATTACCTGCAAATATATATTTAACTACTATATATTTGTGAATAACAATAATGCTGGCCTTCTACACATACATCATCAAAGGCATAGCATCAACGATTGATGTTATATACATACGATTTGTCAGCGCTAGAGGGAAATTAGCATAACAAAGGAGAGTGGACAGGTGCACAGGTGAAGACAAATATAGATGTTAGTTTACCTGATACGGCATCCTACATATGCTACGGTTTATGTCTACCTAAGGCTACGTACGTCTACGAATACGATTAACGTGACGGACGGACCTCAACTGTATATATTAGGTGATGTAAGGTTAAACAAAACCATCTCACGCATTTATATATTTTATTCATAAACGAATCAATTATCGACCTGTAATAATGGCCATAATGTACACACCCTATAGAATCTCAACGAGTTAATAATTATTTCAACCCTAAGCGCCTGGAGATGGTATCGAAGGTGCAAAAGGAAAAGCCTAAGTGGAACGTACTGTCGCCTTCACGGAAGTCCTTGGAAAAGGAACAGCCTAAGGGGAACGTACTGTCGCCTACACGGAAGTCCTTGCGAAAGACAAAGCGTAAGGGGAACGGACTGTCGCCTGCAGGGAAGGCCTTAGCCGTATATATGATTGTGTATGGGGACACTGACGACGAAGCTCAACAAAACAACACACCAATAAAGGAGCTGAAAAACTAGATCTTTCAAAAAGGTATGTTTATTAAATAATTTGGATGAATTGAGTGTAGTTATATAACTCTGAAGAAAATTTATACAAATACGCAGGTTAATAGCAGAATTTGTCTAATAATACAGTGAGTTGTTTCGTTGAGAGCATCTTTTATGTATTTGTGCATGTGTTTATTTGTATATGTATAATGTCTACATTATGATATGTACTTAACCTGTATTCATTATTTAAATGGATAAAATAAAAGCAGTGGAGCGTTCTTAAATGCAGACTTGGGATTGCATACTATTTATCTTGTGTTTTATACTTTCAGAAAGATGACGATCGCAAACGTTTTAAACTTTAAAAAGAAACATGACGATGATCATAAGTGAAACACTAAAAAAAAAAACAAATAAATACAAATGAGTGATTTGTAACTCTTATGAGGATGGCTTTTAGTATATTGTGAATAATGCTGGCGTAAAAAACCTGTTTTACTGTTATAAAATCATTTATTTACGAACTGACAGTATGATTATGATAAGTATTGATAGTTGTTAATGTACGCATTTTACCAATGCATTGAAGACGATGTAAAATACTAAACTTTTTATTAACTAGCTGTTTGTTGTTTTCCTTCCTTGTTGGTTAATTGCAAAATTTCGAAACGAAACTTTATGTTGAAATATTCTTGTTTTTTACTTTTTGCGAAGCCATTAGGATTTGTAATACCGCATTTCAAAATCACAGGGTAAACGGTTGTCTTTTTCAAAGCCTTCCCTGATTTGGGGCAGACGAAATAGATATATTATATAGTATTTGATAATTCTTACAAATTTTCAAACTTTTTCCTTACATTTTAATCTAAGTGTATTGCTTACACCATTTTTAATGAATTATTCTAAGACCGTTTTACGTGAAAAAACGTTCTTAGAAACTAAAACAAATTTCGTTCGTGAAACAATTCTGCAAACTTGAGGGTCTCTCTAAAACGCATATGAGAAACGCAGGCAATTTACAATATACCGGTAGGTTACGTTGAAAAATGCACTGTTTTCTACAGTGGGTGCATTCGACAGCAATTTATTTTCTTAGAGGCTGCGAGACGGTATGTTTTTTATTGCAATTATTCGAAGAGGACAGATCCATCTTCAAAATGGTACCAGGTTCGAAATAATTGATACGGCGGAAAGGCAATACAAATTCTTTGAGAGCTGTCAGTTTCATAATGGACGCTATGGAAATCGGAATAAGTGTAATATCACCTCCAACCTTATCTTTATTGTCTGCGGTTTTACGCATGCGTTTTAGTGACTGCCCAAAAGAAAAATGGCGGCTACTTTGACAATGTGTTTCAAATACTCGAGTGTAATGTGATTTAAAACTAACACATTGTTGTTACTCTATACTGGACTTAATCCTTGTTTAAATGCGAAAAAGCCAATAATACTTACATCGCTCAAACGTTTCTAGTAGAGTACATGTTGTAATGTGCATCGAATTAAGTGCGATTTTGGTGCGAGTGTTGAATGTTGTGTCTGTAAAGTATTCAATGGAAAGCAGTAAATGTATCAAATCGGAAAAGAAAACAGATGGATGCATAATGGTATGTGTGGAATAATGTTATCCTATACATGTGTTTTTATAATTATGTCATTTCGTAACCATTCACCTTCGTCGCGATTTTGAATTCCCGTTTCTAAACATAGAACATTTTACTTGGTAAATAATCACACTTCAACCAGCGAAGGAAATGGCGGCACCTAAAAAGGACAGACACAACTTTTTTTTTTTGCTAGATGACTGTTAGAACCTCTGCTATTTTGCTGAGGTAGGAGTGTGGTTTAGCCTGTTTGCAAACATGACCTCATGACGCTCAGATTTACCGAAGGTAACACAAATGCTAGTAAAAGGTGTTTTGCGTCTGGCAGTTTTACAACTGCTCTACTGAACAAAATGTTGTTTCGGTACATTATCAAACAAGTAAATATATGACATTGTTTCATTCTTGCTAAAATATCTTAATCACATTATGCACACAAATGTTTACTTTGAATATCTCCACATAATAATTTCTAAATGCTGCATGTAAATAAGAATCAAAATCTAATTTCTTTCATTTTGTATATTTAAAGGCAATGACAAACAGTAAATTACATTTGTATTTAATTGTTTAATGAATGAAATAAATGTGTTTGATAACGGCTGTTTCTACATAAGTAGTGCTGCAGCGAATCCAAAATTTCAATCGGATCCGAATTCGAATCCAAATGCCCGGATATCGAATATTGGTTCGAATCCTAATTTGAAATTAAAACTACGCAAAATTAATTATAATTTATATTGCTATTACAAAAAATATTTTTCTAAACACCATAACTTATATTTTTCTCATGTAAAAAGTAATTAACTTTTATTATTATTTATTATAAACTTTTCAGCTAGTAATATTTATACTACTTTAGCAGCATTAGTAGATTCGGCTGCAGCCGAAACAGCAGTAGTGGAAGCAGAAATAACGACATCAAAAACAAATACTAAGACGATGAAAACAAAAAAATGGACTTAAGTTGTTCGAACAAACTTTTATACCCGGTTCCAGATTCCGCAAAGTTCTCAAAAACTATAAAAAACGCACATACACGAAAAAGTGTAAGCATTTTAACGACAAACATTCATAATACTGTCTCATATTAAACAAACTTATGTCAGTCTTATATAATATGAATAACGCTGTATTTTAACAAGCAAAAAACGTATCACACGCAAGCGGCAATAAGTATTAATAAATACTTCGTAACGACCACTTATAAGCCAGAATTAGTATGCTGATAAAACCCGAAATGCTTCCACACTGAGGATTTTAATTGTTAAGGTGAATCGTGAATTTTCTTCTGTGCCATTTTGCACCATCAAAAACGAAAGAAAACTATTAAGTACCATGTTTTTTTGTCAACACAGTAACGTTAATCGTGACAAACTACGTACCAGTCAGCCTTTCAAACAGAAAGAAACAATTTAACGAAAAGTATTAGGAAGGAAAGAAACAATAACCGCAAAGGAAAGGTTAAACTCAAATAAGATCCGGATTCGAAACCGATTTTACCAATCACGGTTAGATCCACGAATCCTTGTTTGGATCCGCGAATCTCGGATATTTCGGTTATCCGTTGCAGCTTTACAAAAAAAGCATATGTGGGCTAGGGTTGAGGATGAATATAATTAGAAAGATTCAAAAAAACAACTAACATCAGAATGATTTAAAAAAAAATAATATGGCTGAACATGGTAGCCAAGCACCTCCTGATGTATACATATTACTTAACTCGATCGATCATTGTCGGCTCGGGTACTACTTTAATGTACCCCTGGTACGCAAAATATACTTACACGTACCTGGCAAACTTAGACTGTACCCGAGTTTTAATTCCACCCGAAATCCGATGTCCTAAAACGCGCTATTTTTCTTTGAACAAGCCTGTATCAACATGCTTTTTTGAGTAATGTTTTCGATAATATAGAGGCCATTCATAGAATATTGACATAAATATGAACATAATTAATTTGAAATAAAACGGGTAACGTCCAATTAAGCGCTTTAATTGCCGGGTACGCTTCAGGATATTTTCTATACCAGGGGAACATTTAAGTATACTTAAGGGTACCAGGGGTACATTTAAGTAGTACCCGAGCCAAAAATGACCAATCGAGCATTACTTATGACACTGTGCGCTGACTTGTAGGCAACAATTAATTGCAAAATGGAACCAACATCACTTTGAAATTGCAAGTCTTCTAAATGTAAAGAACAAAAAAAAATTGATACTTTTAAGTAAGTCATGTTAAATTATGTTACTTGTAGCTATTGTTTACTTGTCCGGTCAAGGAAAATTATGTTGATAATAGTGTAACAATACACCAGTGGCCGCCTGCTTCAACAATTATAATGTGAAAATTGTTCATTTAAGATTTAAGGAGGAGGTGGTTTCAATGAAAGTATTGATATTTTTACATAGGTTGTAATGAATTTCATAGGCAACGAGTTGCCTGCAGTTGCTGGGGCTGCAACAGTGGCTCTGTACACCAGCTTCAGTTTAGTCGTTTTCAGCTGTGTATAGTGTTTCATAGTTATGGTGCTTTTGACATAGTTCACTTACCATCAAGATTTGCAAGATTATTGTATACATGTAAAATATATAATTGAATTTGTGCAGAATGTTTATTTAAAAAAAAATAAAATATTTTAACACATTTATTTTAGATTGCACTGAACGTCTGAAGCTAATTACTAAAACACTCAAGCCTGTTCCCTCGGTAGAACATATACTTGTTCAGAGTAAAGCAGGATCATGCGGCCCTGGACTTATTGGGCCTCGGCCTTAAATCTGGGTCGATTTTGCTCCAGGCTTATAAGCCCCCAAGTCAACAATTAAGGCTTCCTTGGCTCTATCTTTACTTATAAATATTATGTTACCCTTTATCACTTAGAAACGTATTTTGACTCGTTTGTAGTTCCTTAGAAAGTTATATTTAATTAAATACCTTTATTACTAGATTCAAGTTTTAAAGGCTTCATTTCCAACCCTTAGATACTGATGAGCAACAAACACTGAACTGCATAAAACCTGAACAGACGTCGAGTAACTCGTCGACTGTTCTGGTGTTGTGCTGTTTTGCACATAGCTATTTTCACTTTGCTTCTAAGTGGGAAAAGGTTTAAGATGATTTTGAGAACTCTCACTCAGTAATAGTGGGGACAAACTCGGACCTTTTTACAGGTAGATACCATATCCAATATGCCCGCAAAACCTTCTGCATAGGTAATCGATAAGTATAATTATGGATGATTCTTTCCAATAAACTTGGTTACGTATTTACTAAAACAATGTTAAACTCATTTTTCGGTATTGTCCTCTGAATAAAACATGATATATATGCATACACATCGAACTAAATGTCACATGATTTACTTGATTTCAGTAACTATGGTGCATGTAAACTTTTCAACACTTAAAAGTCTTACAAATAAAACATCAAATTTAGGTTTAGGTAAGTTATAGGCTTAACTTGTTTTATGACGTCACTCATGAATGTGACTATATAATAATCAACTAAGGGTCACATTATTTATGAGAAATTGCAATACATCACCATATCATCTCAGATTCAAGACATATAATCTAGTTTTTTTATGGCCATTTTTTCTATGATATTTTTTTTTAAATTTCATGCTATGATGACCTGATCTTGTTTCGGTATTAATGATACAATCATGTTAAACGTTTGAAGAGAGATATTGTCTGATAAATAATGAAATTTTAATATTAAAACTACAAATTGAAAAAAATCAGTTGAATACTGTAACCAACTAAGATTTACCAAATAGCAATTCAGAAAAGGAATTAAATTAAAAATACCAGTAAGGGGAAATTATGGGATAACAGTTTAGACACATTTGACAAATTTGCCAATTTCCCTATGGCCATATAGAATAAGGTGACTAATTACCGCCAAGTTACATAATAAGGAGCAGGGTGCAGCAAATTGCTATTCATCTCTTGATCTTTCAATGGATTTGTACGGTAATTTTCATACAAAAAACAGTAGTTGCATATACGATATTTTCTGAAAATTCACACAAATAATAAAGTGATATTTAAAAGCATATGAGCACAAATTATATCTTATATTGGTGGTTCAAATGTGATACGTGGTACATTTCAAAAGACAATTTCTATAAAAGGGTATTATTGTTTAAAAAACATTATGACAAAATAATTTCTGTATCACTAAAATATTTTATTACAATAATAAGTAACCAATACCCAACACCAGGATCGTCAAAATAACGTAGGAACGAACGTCCACGTGTATCAAACTTAGCGTATGAACGAATGTCCGTCATTCACTTTAAAATTATGATTAAACTGGCTTCTAGTTATAAAGTATTTAATTTCTGACAACTTACTTTCATTGTGAGTATCTGGCGCTAAATTAGTCCTAGTAATGAGTACGCAATACTACTACCAGAAGAAGACATGTATGCATGTAGGTTTCATAATTTATGTTTTATGACTAGAAATTTGGCTGATTGTCAATGCCAAAAGAAGAAACATAATTGTTTGCGAACGCAATTTGTTTTATTTCTAAAAATGGTCTTAGCAAATTTCACTTACATGGGTTTAGAAACATTCTCAGAAGGAACTCTTTCCCTCTGTCTTTCAAATAGTCTTTCAACGCCATCGGTGCTCTCGTGTTGATTTAATGTGCATTGTTGTTGCAACACACAGTTCCGTGCGTTTCTGGATGCATGAGTCCTTTTGAGCATGTCCGGATTGAAACATAGCTATTTAGCTATGAACTACTTTTACACAAATATGAGCACAAATTATATCTTATATTGGTGGTGCAAAAGTCATAAGTCATACGTGTCATATTTCAAATGAAAACTCTATAAAAGGGTATAATTGTTTAAAAAACATTATGACGAAATAATTTCTGTATCACTTAAGTATTTTATGACAAGAAAAAGTGCATTCAATGCACATTTCATGTAAAAGGATTGGCATTGTATTTTTCTGCTATTAATATGCGTTTAATACACTTGAAAATGCAGACAAGACACACTTTTGACTGTAAAACATGTATTTTTATGCATTTTGCCAGCATTTATATTCTTTAATGTGTCAAATACACCATACCAGAAAAAAGTATGTTGAGGTGCATATTTAGTGTGTTTTAAGTAAATTTTCAAAGCATTAAACACTCTTTGCAACATACATCGAAAAATTTAGATGTGTAGTAATCAAAAACAGTGTTATATGCATACCAGTTCCTATTTAAGAGCACTAGGCCTTATGTGGTATACTTGTGGTAGAAATGATGCAAATTTTATCCGCTGTTACTTCAAAAATATATATCTAATCATTATCCGTTTAATACAATTTTCAATTAACTACACTATGCGAAGTCGGAATAACTTTAAGACAACAATCGGGAAATAATCTTTTCAATTATGTATAATATGCTATTTTAATTTTAACTGTAATAGACACTTGCATATAAAAACAGATTTTACGTCAAAATTACATGTTAATTTGATTTTTAAAATACTCACAAAATGAAACCATGTACATGTTTTCATGAACACAGTTTATAAATGCAGTCAGAATGATATAATACTAGAATGCCATTACTGTAAATAAAAAAAGTCCTGGAAAAATGATTTGTGTACTTAAAGAAAATAATAAATTTACCTATAACATATTATGAATATGAAATTAACAGTTTTGTCTGAGAAATGACCAAAATGATGTCCATTCAAAGTTGTATATTGTAATTCAAATTCACATAAATCATAGTTCAAAAACACAAAAAAAAACTTAAAATCTGTTCACACAATATTGAAAAAAAAATGCACAGTGTATGATTGTTATTGCTTCTTTATTATGCCCCTCTTCAAAGAAGAAGGGGTATATTGTTTTGCTGGATGGCGGTCGGTCTGTCTGTCGGTAGACCAGTCTGAATGTCGGTAGACCAGTTCGTTTCCGATCCATAGCTCGTCAACGAATTGACCGATTTGCTTGATACTTCACATGTGCATTGGCCTTAGAAAGTAGAGGACCCCTATTGAAATTTGGGCCAGTAGTTCAAAGGTCAAGATCATACTAAGTGTGAAAATAGTTTCCGATCAATAACTTGTCAACGAATGGACCGATTGGCTTTATGCTTAACATGTGCATTGGTCTTGGACAGTAGGTGCCCCTATTGAAATTGGGGTCACTAGGTCAAAGGTCAAGGTCACTATCGCACTAAGTTTGAAAATCGTTTCAAAGGTCAAGATCATACTAAGTGTGAAAATAGTTTCCGATCAATAACTCGTCAACGAATGGACCGATTGGCTTGATACTTTACATGTGCATTGGTCTTGGACAGTAGGTGACCTCTATTGCAATAGGGGTCACAAGGCCAAAGGTCATGGTCACAGGAACAATAAGTGGGAAAAGCGTTTCTGATCAATAACTCGTCAACGAAACGACAGATTGTCTTAATACTTCCCATGCGCATTGGCCTTGGACAGTATATGACCCTTATCGAAATAGGTAAAAGGTCAAGGTCACTGTCACACTAAGTGTGAACATTGTTTTCGATCAATAACTCATCAACGAATAGACCAATTGGAATGATACTTCACATGCGCATGGGACTTGGACAGTATATGACCCCTATTGAAATTGGGGTTTCCGCAAGGTTTCGCTAACTAAGGATCTCCGTGTTAGTGTTACTCCGTATTTGATTTACCTTTAATGTTATCATTCTCATGCTCACCAAATATTCTTTTACCTTAATAAAAATATGCTGCAAATATGAAATTTAGCACACAATTTTATAATGACATATTAAACATTCCGGTTAAAAAATTGCCCAAAGTGTGAAATTCATTTGGATAAAATGTGATAATAATGCCCACGATAAAATAATGTAAGAACCAATAACAAGGCACGTCAAAATAACGTAGGAACGAACGTCCACCTGTGTCAAATTTAGAGTAGGAACGAATGCCCGTCATTCACTTTATAATTTTGATTAAACTACTTTCTATTTATAAAGTAATTAGTTTCTGACAACTTACTTTCATTTTGAGTATCTGGCGCTAAATAAGTCCTAGAAATGAGTTCGCAATACTACTACCAGAAGAAGACATATATGCATGTAGGTTTCATAATTTATGTTTTATGACTAGACATCTACTGCCCGTGGCCTATGAAAACTTGTTGTTATTTAATCTTTGTTGGCACAGTATCTGATCACAACGAGATAATGGGTTTGTGTTGAACACAGGGGCAACCAAACAATAGATTTATCAATAAACAAGAATATTGATTGTTCTTTGATAAAACAACGCGATAAAAAGGCTCAAACGAAGTGCGAAACATGTGTGTAAACTATTGAATGAAACAAGTACTTCAATCAACAACATTTATTTAATGAATTAACAATTACAATGGGACGTATATATTACTGCTAATTCTGATAATCTCATCTTTTGTTGACGCTATCATTACATCGCATAATGTTCAAAAGAGTGAATGGCTGAAATCAGATGAGGCGTGCCCTTTACTACGTGAAGATTTCAGTCTTAGAGCGGGTCTGATCGACAACGAGTAGGTCAGGCGAGTTGTGTATCGTGTTTTTTCTTAAAATTTGACCCAGCATTTGTAAAAACTTGCAAGATATGTACATTTCCAGAAATACATTTCATTTTTACGTTGAATAAGACCAAGTTCTTGAAAATCGCTGCACAATTCATGAAGATATGGCTGTTCAAAGCGATGCACCGCGTTTTCGGGTCATTTTAAGTTGCATACCTTGTTATATATATGTTTGATGGTGAATTGTTTTCAAGAAAAGTTGATTTTTCGTTTTATTTTGATTATTTATCATTCAGAATGATGTTTTCATTAATAAATAACATAGCCACACGCTAACCACCTGTGGTTTAGCCTCGTTCTCGAATTCTGCTAGTCACGTGACTTCGCTATCTTATCAAATTTGGCTAATGTCAAAAGAAGAAATAGAAATGTTTACGAACGCAATTTGTTTTCTTTTCTAAATATGGTCTTAGAAAATTTCACTCACATGGGTTTAGAAACATTCTCAGAAGGAACTCTTTCCCTCTATCTTGCAAATAGTCTTTCAACGCCATCGGCGCTCTCGTATTGATTTAATACAATGTGCATTGTTGTTGCAACACACAGTTCCGTATATTTTTGCGCAATTATATTTTTCATTTGCGAGACTAATGCTGCTCTGGCTTAAGTTAATGACGTTATGTTATTGTCGAGTAAATTTGCGAAACACCCAACATTTTTGTTACAATTGTTTAGTGTATGTGTTAGCGTGCGTGCGTGCGTTTGTGTCTGCATGAGTGAGTTTGAACATGTCCGGATTCTTACATCGCCATTTAGCTATGAACTAATTTAACACAAATGCCCGCCATGTGGAGGACTAATATCGCGCACAAGTAAAGTGCACCTTGCGCAAAGGGCAAGGTCACTCTAAGAGGTGTAGGGTCTAACACGGGCATGTTCGAAAATATTGAAACATTGGGAAAATGTGTTTGACATATCGCCAATTTGACATATCTTGCATATATGTTTTCGTGCGTTTCTATGAAAGTTGTTCACATGAATATATTTGGTGGAGATTTGCCATTTGAAATCGGTTCATTCTTACATTCAGTTTAATGGGTCCAAAATGTGGTATTTAAATTACCAGTCTTTAAAACCTATTAACATGGACGTGTGGGATATTTTATATTGCATAGAGAGCAAAATAAAAAAAAATAATATGGTGTAACTGCAATGGAATTTGATCTCAACAATTAGATAATGCATCACATTACTGATCTATTAAACATGCCTATATATTATCGACATAATATTCATAGAGATGTGCGATTTCGGATTTTTGTCAGTATATTGAGACCATTTTAACACAGCCAACACTATTCAATAAAACGGCCATTTTTGTGCATTTCACATATATTTGGCAATAGTAAATATAAATACAAAACCAGATTCCCATGTAAAAGCATGCTGTTTCAATTGATAAATTGTGTTAAACGTTGTGGTCATTAATTTCCATTATTAAATACCTATTTTTATTATTCAAACAGCTGTCGTCTTTTATACCACGTGACTGTCCAATATTTTACCGTTTGGGCAGCTCGTGCGTTTAATATATCCCGAATTTGACATACCGATAGTATCTGAAAATGTCTAAGTCTACTCCGAAAGTATCCGTTATGAAAAATCGATACAATATAGATGTTGTTGAAACTAGAACTTTGCAAATTTGCGGAAACAAATAGTCTCATATTAAACTATTTAATAACATAGTATTATTGTGATGTAGTCAATATAGTTTTAATCAACTGTCATCGGATGCATAATTTCATGTCGATTGGAAGTGTAATTCTTAGAAATTTACGGTTCGATTTATTTTCAGTGGCCACAGTTATTAATTGGTATTTAACGACATAATAAAATACCTGACACATTGTTTGTTTATTAGAAAAGACGCGTGTTTGAAAATGAAAAATGTAGATTAATTATCAGTATTATTCCAAATTCTGAATACAAATTGTGTTTCATATAAAATCTATTTATTGACACATATTGGTGGTTATATATTCTTAATCAATATAAATGTATATACAGAATACACAAACGGTAACGACAGACGTGAATGAAAAAAACCTGTACACTTTCATTTATTATTTGTTGACTTTATGTGACAATAGTTAAACGTTTACGCAGCGAAAAGAAAACAAAAACATAACACATGTTATCAGAATACAATTACAATGGTCATGTTTAAAAAAACTACAATAAAATAAATATTTCGAAGCATAAATTTAAAAAGTACAAGCGTCAGGACTCGAACTTTCGAAACGTAGATTAGAATGTATTATGCGACTAGGCTATACCCCTTTCAATCGGATGTCTGTCTGGCTGCCTGCCTGCCTGTTCGTTAGTGCGGGAACGTTTATTTCATTTGGAATTTACAATTCTTTTTTATTTCTATTATTTTCAACAATAAATAAGATAACAAACCGATTATATATGTCACGAAACAGCATGTCTTTACTGTTTTCGCGAAAATGGACGGAGTTTATATTAAAATAATTTAACAGACAAATTATATACACATTCTTTGTAGAATCGAAATAACTTATGGATTAGTGTTAGCTATCGACCAAGACCCAGTTGTTTGTACACTAGGTTATTTTATCCCCTTAGTTAGCGCTAACCGCCGGTTAAAGTTATCCAAGCTGAGTAACTAACCAGGCTGGATAACTATCCATGTTGGGTAAATTTATCCACTGGTTAACTTTTACACATATCCCATAATCCATTATAAAAGCAAAATGGCCGACATGTCGTCAAGCTATAAATAGGACTGCAGATTCTGGGGCAAAGATTTAATAATATTATAAAAACATTAATTTGGAATCAGTTATATTAAATCCATCATGCGTTTATAGATCAATGAAACAACTATGTATTTTCGGTATTGTATTTGGCATTTGTCGTGATTCTGTAAACAAATTGCGAATGAAAACGTGTATAAAAAACCTTTAACGTGATCATGAGTGTAAAGAAAACGAATTAGTTCTAACCTGCCATTTGTAAACGTTATAGCGAACATGGTATATAAACATTGAACGGTTGAATGTCTTTCGATATTTCCGCAAAATAAAAATACAAATTCTATCAACATTTTCATTTAAATCGATATCGACTCCGCTTTTCATCGTCATTAAACACAACATTCAAAGAATGTTGGCGATTCTTACGTGGATTACGATACAAATAAAATTCGGCCATTTTGTTTGTTTACGTGGATACATATTAACCAACCTTTAGAACAGGGTAAAATTTATCCAGACAAAACGCTCGATAAATTTAACCAACATGATGCAAAAACACTTATCGAAAAATTTACCCTTGGTTAAATTTATCCGACATTTATTCCGGGGTAAAAATTTACCCAGGTTTCGAACAACCGGATCCTCGTGGCTTAATTACTACGCATCGGTACTCCAAACCGTTCGTTATTATCGCAATAAACACCACATGTCTGGAAAATTTAATTTTATTACATCTATCAAACATTGTTCTTTTTACCCGATTCACTCTAAGTACGGCATTGACACTTAGACCGTGGGTCGAATGTTTTCTAAATCGTGCATTTATCCTCCACGAAAACCAAACGATAAAGTAAAATATATAAATCGTATACTTATCTTTAATCTTTTGTTTTACGAAGTCATGTCAAATGGGTTGTTTTCTGTACAGGAGAGTATTTATTATCAGTTGAAGAGTCATCACACTGTGACCACTGCAAAGATTAAAAACACATAATACCCCAGCTTGAGGACCGTTGTGCTAGTGGTTGTGATTGTATCCCTATAATAGAAATGTGTGATTGTTTGGCTCCAAATGAAAAAAAATACAAATACTATGTGAACAAATAAATTAAAAAAACAGCGTAACCCGTCTTGTTTTGATTTCATTTGAAATTATACAACATGCACTTTTGCATAAATCAGCAAAATGTCCATTTGCTCAAAACTTACTTAACTATAATTTCTGATTACAGTTGAAAAATGGCGCAATTAAGATAGATTGAAAACATACGTACAGCTATTAACATAAAACATTCATGTACAAACATGTGACATTCGATAAATACACAGAAATCGAGTGTTTTGTTAATTAGATTTCACCAATAAAACCAATAAACATCTTACTTTTTGAGCCGATTATTTAATGTTTCAAATATTTCTAAATAATAGCATTCTCGTAACATAATTACCACTATCCACTATCCACTGTCCGCAAATAATATTTTACAAAACTTACGTGCACAATTTGGTGAATTAATTCACACGGAATAGAGGTTACACATATTTCTAAATAATATAATTTTGCTTTGTGTCAAAAGTGTATTTCTCGTTTGTTCTTGTAATGATACAACATTTAACAAACAGGTCACCATAATATATTCCTAATCAAAGAACTAGCAATTTCCAAAAGTCATATTTTACTAAATACATTTTTTCTGCTGACTTAATTTCACAATGTCGTGAAAACATTAAGATTGTTTGAATAACTGTCGAGTATTTGCTGTTATTAAAACACCTTACAAACAACACCAAAATTAAAAAACATCGAATTAAATAGCAATTACATCTTCAAATTTCCCGACGTATTGGTGTATCGTAGAATTGTGTGTTCGTACTTATCCGGCGTAATACGGCATCAAATTGTTTGCCATATTGGTTCGTATTTTACTTTCATAAATTCAGCAAAAACAGATTATAGTTAATCTTAGGAAACATATTTGTATTGAATTCCCATCATTTCAAAATAAGCTGCATATACAAAACAGTTCCGGAATATACCTGATCACAAGAAGTTAATTAAAGCAACGCACCAATTAGACTCAAGACATTGAACTCAAAGTAACTCTTCATAATAATGAATATCTGCAAAGTAAGTTTTTTCCATTGTAGAATCCAATGTATTCCGTATTATTATAGCAACCTTGATAAAACTCAAATGATTTCCAGGCAGCTCACTTCAACGACATCGATTCAATGGCGACGCAAGACGTATTCGGGATAGAGTTCGATCAAAATAAACCAAATAAAGCAAAGGTGTGTACTCGATGTTCGCAACCATTGTTAATCAAGTGTTATTGCTTAGATAAGAAACACTGATCCCACCTAAGATTATGATCAAATGTTGTTCTATATCTGGTTGTGAGATACATATATGTAAGGACAAAGATGGTTGGGTATATTTTTTGCTAACTGTGGAACGGTCTATCGGTCGGTCGGTAGAACACTCTAATTTCAACAGATTTTCACCAAATTAAATGCACTTTTGATTTTGGACATTAAAACTATTCCAAGTCGATAACCAATCATAATGTCGCATGAATTCTGAGGTGATTTTATCCAAAATTGAGATGTGTCCACCAACATAAAATTTGTGCACATTCTTCTCTGTGCATGTGACTTTTGTAAATCTTTTATATATTTATACAGGAAAACATCTCTACCTTGTAAACATTTTAACAAACAGGTGATTAAACAGCTCGTGTTTGTAATTTAGGGGTTTTATTACAAAGTAATTATAGTCGCACCTTTGACAATGTGGCATGTTTATGATAGTCAACCTATATTTAATGTTTTAAGATTTCTCTTAAAGTAAGTGGTTTGTTTTAAATCTACATATACTTTTGATACATTGTAGCTCACCTGAGCACAACTTATGGTGAGATTTTATGATTGCCTTGTGCCAGAACATGTGTGCTTATTATATCTCAGCTGAGTTAAAAATGGTTATGGTTCGTTGAAAATATTGCCGACAGGGGGCTGGGCAGTTTTTCTTTAATGTCTATAGTAAAACCTTGTAAACACTCTAGAAGTCAAATGGATTGTCCAATCTACATGAAACTTGGTAAGATCATTTTTTATTCTAATGATATCTTGGCTAAGTTGGAATATAGCAACGGTTCGTTGAGAATATTGCCGCCAGGGGCGTGGTAATTGTCCTTTTATCGCTATAGTAAAACTGTGTTAACACTCTTGAGACACATTTGAATCCAATATTCATAAAAATTTGTCAGAAATATATTCTAATGATGTGTTCAATTATCTAAAGTTTGTCATAATTATGTGCCTAAAAATGAAATATTTATGTTTCATAAACTACTTTTATACCTTCAGGTCTCATTTGAGCACTTTGGGGCCTAGAGGGCATTGATGTATTTGTAAATGTATATCGACAAGTAAGAAATCATACATTGTATTGCCTGGTTAACAAAGAAGAAACGTGTAGCAGGTCATCGAGGCAATGCTTCTGAACCTATATTCGTTCACGTTCCAGCTTGATTTTGTTTGCAGTATATACCAGTCAGTCCTAAAAAGAAAAGGGACAACATTCGTGAGACGGTCGAGAAACATTGGAAACTCAAACAGCCGCGCCTTATCATATCCGTTACTGGAAGTGAAGAGAATTTTCACCTGAGTCAAAAACTTGGTGATACCATTGAACGTGATCTTATGGACACAAGCATTAGAACAGGTCAGATTTAAGCAGTTGATTCTAACAGGAAGACACACAAAAACTAGTAAACACTTAGTAACACAAAATAAAGTCGCGAATTTTAGCAGATCCTGGTTGAATATGAATCTTTCTTTATACAATATTGACATCGTGTTTTCATTTGTCAATAAAGAATGTTTGTCGTTTTGACACACGATATAATTGTTGTTTGGCGGATACATGACAAAAAATTGCAAATGAATTCTCAAATATACTGTATCTATTATGCATTAACAAATAATGAGATCTTTTGAGATCAACATTATTTAAATTTAATGAAAACAACAATTTTAAATCAGAGATCAAAATAGTTATTTAGATTTTATTAAGTACTTTTACAACTTTTAATTTAACATTTATCAAACACCAGATCTGTCTGAGGTAAGTTGAGATATTGTCCTTGTAAGATCTACTTAAATGTAGTCAGCATCAATATAGTATGATTGATAAAGTATTGAGCGAACACGTTGTTTCAACAGTTTACAAAAAAAAACAATGAACTTAACCCAGCATTATTTGCATGCGCTCCGGGCATTATGTTTCAATGAAAAACCTACGCAATGAACATTTCATGGTTCATTGTGTTCTCATGTGTTATGCTTCGAATGTTTGTGTCAATGTTAGGTAAAGCTTATCTACCATGGACAACTAACTTCCATTTTCAGTTTTTAGTTATACAATGATTAGTTAATAGACTAAAAATCAATCTCTGACACTAAGCGATTTAAATAATTATTAAAAGCACACATTTAAATTAGGAGTTATTTAAACTGATAAATGATCTTAGCCGGTATATCGACACCGACACCGGATTGCACACGTCTGAGGTTGACTGATTTGTTTTTTTTAATAAAACGAATTTTGTAAACTTTAATATTTTTTTCATAGAAACGTTATATGTCAGGCCAGAAATAAACGGCAAAGCCAACCCGACTACAAAGCTATGCGATTCAATAAGCTTGATTTTTCTTCATGATTGAAACACAATCATGCCATTACACAAGACCAAGTTTTATGACAAGAAATTACGTGAATTTGAACGATTATTTTCCCCAATACAGGTGCCTGGATTGTGACTAGTGGATCTTATTCTGGAGTAGCGAACTATGTCGGGGAAGTAGTGAATCGACTTGAGAAACAGAACGCAATGCCGGTAATCGGAATAATTGCCAGGAATCCAGAACAGAACATAGAACATCCTGATTACAATCATTCTCATTCCATCGTAGTGCATGACGCAAAACAACGGGCTAAACTAGAGAAGGAACTTACTCATGCGACTAAAACCATGGATAGAAGTAATAATCCGACTTATTCTCATTTATGGAAGTCTAACCTTTAAACGTTGTTTAATATTAAAAATAAAGCATTACTAAATGAACAACACTGTAAAACATGTATTGTTTTCAGAAATTCCAATCGTCCAGCTCGTTCTAGGCGGTGGATTCGAAACGCTGGAAGCCGTCTCCCATACCTTACAAAACGAGATGCCGATTGTGATAGTGGAAGGCTCAAAAAGAATAGCGTCTATTCTTGCATACGCGTATAAGCATGCACAAGTAAAGACTATCCAGTTCATAAGTCAGGGTGCGAAAAGGTAAACCATATTTGTATGCTATGCCGTGCCTTAGCTAATTTTCAGATTTCGTTTTAGTTCGTTTAAATGATTTTGTGCTACCTCGTAGTTAAACAAATATTAATATGTCATCATGTTGATTAGTATGCAAAACTCAGACAATCATCATTTAGGGTTAAACGTTCAAAGTAGTTTGATTAATACACGTGAACCATCGGACTCTCAGTCTTTACGTCAATGTTACTCAAAAAGCATCGAGTCCAAAGAACACACCAACCAAAATGTAAATAGCCATATACACTTGTACCGCTTGATATTTGTATGCAACGTGTTTCTGATGTCAGCGGAATAATAAGAATACCTATTAAACAAATTATTGAGGTTTTATAACGCATAATTTAATGTATTCTGGCACAAGTCAGTGTTATTCCCGATATAATACTCAGCATGCTCACTTTCCAACAGGTTATTATAATTCAGCTGTTTTCGTCAATTGTTTGCAGCAATTTTTAGAAAATAGACAGGTTTCGACTTATACCGCATGTAACTCAATAAGTCTCGAAAATCTTTTATTCAAAATTACATCTTGCACATCTACGTTTTTAATTCAGTTTTTTTTAACGACGCAGAGTAGTCATGACCCGTGAAATGTTGTATTGTCTTCCGTAACTCAAAATATAGTTATTACAGATGACACTTAATAATACTTGTATATTAAATTATAACTATATGTTGTTATTGAATATACATCAACGTTTTGACAAGATGTCATTTGTATGACAGCAAGATTGATGGGGAACATTCCTGCCGTATGGACACTTTTTGTAATTTTAGTCATACGACACCAGCATGTTTTGTAATAAAACCAATTTCCTATATTACATTATTTTTTTACTTCAACCTCTATCGCACTTAACAAATGACTTTGTTTATCAACGATCAGCAGTATCAGTCGTGTTATGGATGATTGTGTGGAAAGGACTGTGCGAGAGAAGATAAAAAGAGTGTTCAAATCCGACAATATTGAAGAGCACATGGAAATAATCAAGAAATGTCTAGAGAAAGCTGACCTCATCACTGTGTTTGAACTGGACAGCAAGGCGCACTTGGCTTCAACCATGTTACAGGCTTTATTAAAAGGTATTGTTTTGGTGAATTACTAACACCGCGTGTATTAAACTTGGACTCCTCATTACCATGTTCAGCCATGTGCTCATTCACATTCAACATGTTCTCCTAGTATATGACAATGATGAATGTATACATTCCTAAAATTCATCTGACCTTGATTGCTACTACCAAGAATTAAAAAAAAAGTTAAGCACAACATATTAAATACTGGAACACCAATTTATAGAATTATAATACCAGTATACAGATACCATGTTTTGTTTTTTAATTCTGTATTTCTTAAATGATTGTTGACCGATGTGGGTCTACGTTATTGCATTTGAATTATCATAGGCGACTTTGTACAATAAAAACTAAACAAGCACAATGCATGATTTTGTATGTTTACATAAATATTCTGAGCGAGTGATAATGCATTAATAGTTGATATTTTAAATTTCAATAATTCATATTCGTTAAGTACGACAACATTGAATTTAACAAATTAAAAACGATATGTATTAATTGTTTCATCCGTGGCAATCGATGACCACAGACAATAATAACAGTGCTACGGACAATTTGCGAATGGCTTTGGCTTGCGAAAGAATAGATGTAGCCAAACGTATTATGTTCACCGACGAAAATTCAATAGAGGTAAATTGTACAATCTAACTTATACGCATAACATTCAAAGATAATTTTTAACATTTACTGTGTCTTTTAAATAGTAAATACGACGCTTATACCGATGAATGATGTACAATATAAATAATAAGTTTATTAATTGTTATGTTCTAGTGATTGTTTTTGTTCTTTTTTCAGATGAAAAGTCTAGAAAAGTTTATGTGGATGGCTATTCAGATGAATCGTTTTGACTTTGTAAAATTATTTTTAGACCATGGTGTTAACTTGGAAACACTTCTTACCGAAGACAGACTTCTAAACCTCTATAATGAGGTATTTGTTATATTATTAAAGCTTATATTTTTATCATTTGCATAAATTTTGATGATGTTATGTTGTTGTTATAGTCATTATTTCAAAATCATACTTTCCTACTTTCAGAAGGATAATGTCTCCCAGTAATATAATGCTTGCTGATGTTATTTTTTTCAGATTCCTAAAACCCGCTTGGTGTGGTCTTTGCTCGATAATATCAGCAACAATAACAACACGGTAAGTTGTTACGTGACGTTCTGTTGAATTTGATCATAACGCATACACATAAACTTGTTTAAGTATACAATTATTAATAGCCAATAACGCTCAATAACAGCCAATAGAGAAATCTTAAAGTTACTTTAAAGTTGACGGTTACTATAGTCATGTTCAATTTGATCAGTTGTTTTCCAAACAATACATTTGTGTTAAACGTGTGTGTTTTTCCAACTTTGATTAATTTTAAAAGCTTCAATACCTCTCGTAAAGTCTTAAAAATCACACCTGTAGTCAAACGCAATCGGTATTTTTCAACTAAAGTAGTGTTAAGTTTAATCTGAGAACGGGTTTTCAATTTTTTATTGTAAAAACAGGACCGTTTTACCCTTGAAGATGTGAACAAGCTGATGCACAAACTAATGGGTGAAGCATTCGGTAAATACATTATAGTTACCTATTTTTTTTTAACAAAAACATATGTTCAGTATACTTATGAATTTAAGGTGAGCTACGTTTTGACATGTGAATGAGTCATATTATATTTAATAATAACAACTTTAGAACCCATCTGATTATATTAAGAAGATGTCCGATACTAAAGACATTAATTCACCAAAATAACGTCTGTATTCGATTCACGCGTACACGATTGACATTCATATGTCACGTTCTGTGTACATGTACATGTGATTGAGATCGTTTTTAAGATGCCTGTTTGGTTTATGATTTATTCTAGGCTTATCATGTATAAGATTCCCGATACTTATTACACTAGTTCACTTAAATATTGTGAGTAGTATTCGATGCACGCGTCTCGTTTTGGCATTTATGTTTTCTTTTTCTGTAACCATATCTTCATTTTATTGAGATCGTTTTAGATGCACGTCTGAATAGTGATTCATTATTCGCTTAGTTTGAAGTTTGGCAGCCCTGGAACCGATTTAAACCCTCAATACTTGACCATGAACGTAATCCAAGGATTAATCATTGTATACTGATAATTGATGTTCTTTAGTAACAGTGGAAAATAATAATCCTCTGATAAAATAAAACAGCTTCAATGTTCCCTTAATGCCAATAGCGTTTGGCAATGAATATGCACTATTTAAAACAATGTGGGCATGTTTTGTTATTGTTATGTTTTAATCTTCTCACTTGCATAGTTTAAACGTAATTCTGTTATGGCCTTATTAAACGAATTGAGGAGTAAATCATTTCAATTCGTCCACGAAGCAGCTTGTTTTGGTTACAATGCAATGTGTTAGTATAGCTATCAGAAGCTTGTTCAGATTGACAATCGATTTTATTATACTCTGTCATTCCTTGTACATGAAAAAGTATGCATTGTAAGCAATTATGTGAGGGTAATACTAAAACAAGTATGAAGTATTGTTAAACATCTATAATTGTGATTTAACACATTCAAACTGTTTTATTTAAATTATATATGTTCAGTTATATCTCATACAGCAATACATTTAGTTTATTCACATTGAATAATTATCAGGTAAAAACAGCAAGTGG
The DNA here is from genome assembly GCF_020536995.1 of Dreissena polymorpha. NCBI lineage: Eukaryota > Metazoa > Mollusca > Bivalvia > Myida > Dreissenidae > Dreissena > Dreissena polymorpha. The sequence continues at coordinate 22,568,381 of NC_068363.1, forward strand.
TCTGTTACGGACGTCAAGCAGCCATATAACGCGTTGTTTATCTGGTCGATACTGTCGGTCGAACAAAATATGGCAAAGACATTCTGGGTAAGGGAAAGGTAATGTGCAGATTTTTCTTTCCGAATTTTTCGAAAAAGAAAATGCAATTTAAACATGTTTTGTTTACATTCTTTGTTATGTTTCAACATTTACTGTTATCAAAGAATACCTCAACAGGAACAGGATGCCATGGCAAAAGCACTAGTTGGTTACACGCTAATGGAAAATTTGAAGAACAATCCAAAATGTACAGAAAAAGACAAGATACAACAATATATCGTGTATGTATACTGTTACTGTATACTGTTACGGTGCGGGAATATGTGTTCAATATTTTAACCACAATTTAAAAAAACCCATATACTTTGCAATCCTCTTTGACATTTGAAACAGACATTTCTTTTATCATTTTGGAGATTTTGTTACAAATGAACATGGTCAATATGACTTGATCACAACACATGTGTAAGATTATATAGTCAATAGTTTTGTTATGAAAGTTACACTCTACAACTAATAAGAATTATTTTACTCCTGGCAATACATACACGAGGCTGAATGCGAGGGCGGTATGCATAAAATGTATAAATTAGCGATTGTTTTGTAAGTAAATTAGCTTTGGTCTTTAAATATGTTTCTGAAAAAATGACATACACACTGGATCAATTTTTAGCGAATGGTCTAAACAAGCCGTGGGTGTGCTCAACAAATTCCATGACAATGAGTGCACGGATGAGCAAATGACTCAAGATCTTCTGGTAGTTAAGATGCCCGATTGGGGAAACACATCGTGCTTTTTGATTGCTGTAAATTCGAACAACAAGGAGTTTATATCGCAAAAGGCGTGTCAGAACCTGCTGGACAACATTTGGAACGGACAATTGTTAAAAGATAATACTTCTTTAGAGGTATGAATATAATTGTAAATTTGGTTTTCTACTAATATGGTGATTTCAATGACAGAGCTTTTATACCGAAGTTATTTTCTAATTACATATAAATTGAAATTTCGTCTGCATTGGATAAACGATTTAAATAGTTAACACACATATTTATCTTTGTCTGTAGAAAGAATGCATATTATCATTAGACTTATATTACATACTAATTGTCAACATAACTTATATAGTTTACGATTTGGGTTTGGTTTTAAAACGTTAAATATCAGATAGTGTTACTGACAAGTGCAGTGTTAATAAACAGTTACGTCAACCTTATGTGGTGTCTGTATTTCTATAACATTTGAGCTTTTTTGAAAATTAAACTTTATGTATGGATCGCATTACTTGAAATGTGCATAGTGTAATTTGATATTTCTCTACATAATAATAGTTTATGACCCAAATTTATTTAAATATCAGCTTCTTTGCTGCATGTTTTGTCCAATTCTGGTGATCCCTGGTTTGAAATTTCGCGAATATACATGTTCACAACTCGAGCAATCACAAGACAGGACAAATACATCTGAAGCAAAGAACATTCGATCAGAGAGTAGAAACTCTGAAAGTATAACGCCAAGGTACGTTAGTGTCGCATTATTTATGTTTCCTTTTTATTTAGTGTCTTATATATATTGACCCTGTAAGATTTATTGCTCAGTGGAATACAGAGACACCTAATTAAACGCGATCAGCTATTAGACAATGTTCGCTCAACAGTTCAATGCGCAGGGTAAAGGTTTCGGGACCGATTTTTGTCGGTCCCGGCAGATGTCGTCAATTTTTTATTTCAATTGGCATCTTCTCTTTAACCGTAAAGAATAGCTAAATAAAATTTCATAAACTGATTTTGGGAGACCCTTTTTCCAAATTTCTCAAATCGTTCCGGTTCGCTGCATATGTAGGTTATCAGAGCTAATATACATTATAGACATTAAAACGTCTAGGAAACGGCGAGGGTCAGGGATTGATGATTGGTGTGTACCATCGAAAAGCTGCCTTGTACTAAATGTTTGTAAAAAATGTTTATCGGGTTCAAACTGGCAACTTTACATGCGTCACATGGTTTATACAGACTTAATTAGAAAATAACTTTAACGATTCACTTTTCTGAAACCGCAAGGAATGGGCATTTTATATTTGGTGTTTAAAATAATATAGTGGTCCTCAAGTAAATTCGGTATAATCTGTCCCATCAATACTGTTGACACCCCAGTGGTCACGTGATTTATACAGACTAAAATAGTTCATATCTTTGAAACTCGTTTGCGTTTCTAAAATGGCAAAAGTTAGGTATATTATATTTAATGTTTAACAGCACACGGTCGTTGTCTATGTGTTTTTTTTAATCATAACCCTGGGTTCAAAACTTACCATGCCTCATTGGTCTCATTGGTTTAACAGACGAATAAAGTAAATACAATTTTAAAAAATTCTCTGAAGCCCCAACAGTCAGATTTCAATTATAGTTATGTAACATCGAATAGTCTCCTTTTACTACGTTTGTTAAAATCTCGCCACTTGCGTCAAAACTGGCCTTGCCCGCGGGTCAAGTCATTATTATAGACTTTTCAAGAATATGACTTCTAAAAATACAGTTTTGAAATTAAAGTTGCAAAATTGTTCTTCTATGAAACTGGTATATACTTGCTGTGCATTATTGTCTCGTGGTCTTAAATAAATGTGTTAAAAAAATGCCACTAGGCTTAAATATGGCCACTTTCTATGGGTCACATGATTTATAAAGACTAATAGCAAATAACGTTTAAAAGATCTTCTATGAAACCATCAGTATAATAGCTTAGATATTTCATAATCAGATTAAAGCCACACACCTTGCCTGTGACTTTTAAATGAAATACATGTTAATCAATACATATACATGTACATGCACTTTGAAAGTGTGCAAAATTGTGATTAAATCTATAGCCTAGTTAGCAAGTAATTTATTATTTTCAAACGGTACCGCTTTTCAAACCGAAAGTAGTAAACGTTCATTCATTTCGACAAACGCGATTATCTTTAAGTTTTAAATCGCAAAAAAAGACGGATTTCTACCTTGTAACCACCAGATATATTGTAATTAGCATAGACAAAAATAAAATATATAGCCTAAATAGCAAGTAATTTATAATTTTTCAAACGGTACTGCTTTTAAAAACGAAAGTAGGATTTCTAGACGTATACGTCCATTTATTTGACAAACGCGATTATTTTAAAGTTTTAAAGCGCAAATAGACGGATTCCTACCTTGTAACCACCAGATATATTCGAATTGGCAGAGATAAAATTAAATGTATAGCCTAGATAGCAAGTAATTTATTATTTTTCAAACGGTACCGTTTTTAAACCGGAAGCTGGATTTCTAGACGTATACGTCCATTTCGACAAACGCGATTATTTTTAAGTTTTAAAGCGCAAAAAGACGGATTTATACCTTGTAATCAATATATTTATTCTAATTGGCATAGATACAATATGTTTCTTATTTATACGCCATATAAGGTGTGTGGCTTTAATGATATTTGGCAAAGGAATTCGAGTCATGCCATTGGCAAACACAAGCCACTCCCAGGGTTCACATGTCTGTTATAGACAGTGAAATAACATTTCAAAAAGTGTTCTCTAAAACAGCAAGGCCGGAAGGTATACAATTTGACATGTAACAGCATAGAGTAATTATCAATGGAGTTTGCTAAGATCGATCCCGTGATTTCATAAACTGACCTTCCATGGTCGGTGGGGGCGAGATGTTTTAAATTGAATTAAAACTTGTTATCTGAAATCAAGTTTGGGTTCGAAACTGACCTTATTGTTATCACACTGATCATCTTGTGGTTGCAATATTCAACAGCTCGGAATACAAACGTACAACACTGGTTGACGAAATCGATTGCTTACTAAAGAGAATGCAGCGCCAATAACGAATTATATTCAAGTTAATTACGATCGCGATCGTATCATTACTGGATGTTTTTGGTTTGTTTCAAAATCATCATGGCCGCTAAATAAAGAGATGGGTGAAAAAATAAATTGTGTTGGTCAGCATGCATTTGTTAAGTAACCATGTCGTGAGCATAATTAATTATTCATATTGTGACATGTGGCAGAAGTAATGAAAATTCAGAGAACATGAAAACAGACGAACTGAAGATTACATCAAGACAGAAGTTGCATTTCTTCTTCCGAGCTCCGGTTATCATCTGCATGTACAGTATGGTGAGAAACTTTAAATCCGTATTTATTAGACTAATATGTTTTTCCATATAAGTGATGTTTATATTATCTCTTGGTAAATTTGGAGGTTAAGCATGCATTTAAACATGTATAAACCATAAATACTTTGACTTTACCGACTGGGATTCCAGTTTAAATCATTTAATTTAATGTTGTACGGCATGCATTTCCTAAGCAATCTGTCATCTGCTTAAATTTAAAGACGTGTCGATGTTAACATGAATTTCTATCCAGATCATGTTTCAGAGTTGAAGTACCGCTGAGTATATCAAGGTGTATTAAAGTGTAAACATAATCTTGTTTAATTGAATTAAGATGAAGGTAACAGCATAGCCGGAGGCATTTCTATACTAATATCCTATTGCGTTTGATTATCGATAGTGAGTTTGAAACAAAAACAAAGGTTATGTTGTTCTCATTTGTATTGAAATTTGTATCAAATCCGGAAACGTCATGTTCCTTTTCAAATGGTTTTCTTGTAGCTTTCTTACATCGTTTTCCTGAGTATTTATGCTTTTGTTCTGCTATTCAACTTCGGATCGAGTGTTTCACCTTCGGATATCCTTCTCATGTTGTGGGTGTTCACACTTACCACGGACGAATTGCGTCAGGTATGCATTTGATTGTGCTTACTGTTTTGAAAAACGACTTACACATTGCTATGACAGTTGCAATTACGTTGATCTGGAAAATATTTAATCATTAAGTACATACATTATAATTACATATAAGTGATCTGCATGTTATTGCTGTGTAAAGTGAGTTGCAGTGCAATTATGTTAAAGCTTTATTCATTCATGTTTGCTGTGTGATTCATTGGAGGGTGTACAAATGGGCTTGCCTTATAACCGGATTGAGCAATAAATAACTTGCATTTCCTGGTGTTATTTGTTTAAGATTATGTTTTCTGGTGTTGTATTACCATTTTACAATGTAAGCGGATTTTGACAAGAATTTATCTCGCGATAATTAGCCTGTTTCATATATTTACAAAGTAAGAACATTTTAAATAACATCGTGTTCAACCTTCAGGTGGGATGTTTTTCCACGTCAAGAATGTGTCGGAAACTTAATCTTTACATATCTGATGAATGGAACAAACTCGATATATTGACTATAGTGCTCTTCATAACTGGAATGACCATTCGTTTCCTGCCGTACAATGACGCACTTGAGGCAGCTCGCGTGGTCCTTGCAGTGAACTTTGTATCATTTTGTATGCGTCTGCTGCACATTTCTTCAGTGCACATAAAGCTCGGACCCATACTTGTCATGATACAAAGAATGGTAGGATATTTATTTTATGCTTTCCGGTGGTTTATATAGAAATATCAGTGAATTAAAACTGATAATTTCACTCTTTCAAAGAGTGAAAATTATCAGTGAAAATAATCGATAATTTTCACTGTTTACTGTGAAATGACGTCATTTTTTTTGACGAAATGACGTCATTAACCCAGCGAAATTCTTTAGTTAAACGCTTTATCAATGTATATAAACTGTGAAAAAAACATAAAATAAAAAGAAAATTTGTTAGATACGGTGGAATATCGATTTTAATTCACTCGTGATCATAGAAAAAATATATTTTCTATGATCACTCGTGAATTAAAATCGATAATCCACCGAATCCAACTAATATCCTCTATTTATTACTGACATAAAACAGCCCATATTAAAACTACAAACTATTTTAACGTTCCCCATTTGTTATTTGAATGTTAACATGATAAGCGCATGGCCTTACGACGAATATAACATATACATATACGAAACCAGAAGCTATCATGACAGATAAAAAGGAGCTTGTAAAATATATATAATTCTTTCACCAATTGTGAATTATTATCATTTAAAGAAAACCAGTATACATACGCCTTAAGGTTTTAGATAAACTCGTTTTGTAGTTTATGTACATTCATTCGAGCATTCACTGTTCACACCAGTTGGAGGACTTGATGTACTTCATCGTGATACTGATGCTGTTTATTGTGTCATACGGCATAGCCTCACACTCAATCTTATATCCGAATTCCCCACTAACCTTGAACACAGTCGTTCAAGTCATCCGAACGGCCTACTGGAACTTTCACGGAGAGCTGTTCCTCGATGTTATTGAGGGTAAGGCGTAATAAATATGGCATGTAAGGTTTTCCCCCCGACCGTCATGTCATACTACCTGTCCATACGTCGGTCAGTTCGTCCGAAAAACTGGATCCTGATATTGTGATATGTAACTAAACACCCATTGATATCCTTTAGTAATGTCAGGATTATGAACGATTGTTTTTCAAAAACATGTCGAGTCACATTTACCGAATTATACATAAACTAATTATTGTTATATCTGAAAAAAACGTACCTAAGATATCAGTATGGTGGTTGAAATATTGGGTCATACGTTTCCTATATACATATGTCTTCCGATCCCTTCATATATTCATCCGACTGCCTGTTTGTCTAAATAACTCATATCAACAAACAATTACAGATCATAAATACGCATTTTTAATTGGCAGGTAGGTATTAACAATACTGGGATGCTACTAGGTATACTTATAAAGGGCAAGGTCAGTATTTCGCACGACTTTTCGTTTTATCACCGGTGAGCAAAGATAAGATTATGTTATTAGAAGATTAAGCAAACACAATATTGTTATTAATCAAATGCATAAGATATGATTTTGAGACTGGGTTAACCCATTTAGGCTCAATGCTTGCTCTTTGTAAAAACGCCATTCGTTCAGTCCCTCATTTGTCCTCAAAACCGGAAATAACTAGTAAGTTGTGAATGATGTGATCACGTTACTTGTCAATCATATTTAAGGCCTGACCAGATTATGCATGAACCTTCTTTGTCCCATAGTCGATTTACAGGTGCCTGTTAGTGAACATATACTCACTTGAAATCTAAAACACAATTCAACTACAATAACTGTTGATAGGATAAGAAACATCGAATACACAAAGAAATCTTATACACGTCTTATGAATGTTTACAGAACACAATTTTTATACTGCTGAGGCGATTGGGATATAGATTGTATTATCAAACACTACAAGTATAACGTTTATAGTTCACAACCTTATATTGAGAGGGGATTTCATTAGTGTCTTTTTCTTTCATAAAGTTTCCCAGCATTATATTTGTGTCAGGCAATGATGCAAAGTATCTTAATATGATGGTTAAACTTGTAATGGATTAATTATGCCCCCCTTCGAAGAAGATGGGAATATTGTTTTGCTGGATGTCGGTCGGTCGCTCAGAATTGGCCTTGGTCAGTTGATGGCCCCTATTGAAATTGGGGCACTAGGGCAAAGGTCAATAGCACTGTCATACTAAGTGTGAAATAGTTTCCGATCAATTACTCGTCAAATGATTAATCGATTTGCTAGATACTTCCCAGGTGTATTGGCGTCGGACAGTATATGACCCCTGAAATTGGGGTCACTATGTCAAATTTCAAGGACACTGTCATAATAAGTGTGAAAATCGTGTCCGATCAATAACTCGTCAACGAAATTGACCGATTGGCTTGATACTTCATATGCACATTGGCATTGGACAGTAAATGACCCCAATTAAATCAATATAACACAAACAAGTGTTTTAAACTGTGTAATAAACGAACACGGATGCTTACCACTGACTGCCGACTAAATTTATCTCAATTTCAGTATTTTCAATGACTATCTACTAAATAAGTGACATCAAATTTCCGAAAATAGAATGACTTATCACTGACTTTCTCACCCATCAACGATAAATATATATTATTCGATCATCGTAACATCACTAGTTATAATACAATAATATTCCCCACCCATTTACTATAACGATGATTGAAAAGAACTGCAGTCATATAAAAACCTTTTTCAGTGGCTACGTCACACTTATATGATAAGATTAACTCAAATGGTAAGATTTGTTGCAAAATATCCTGTGTCAATGCCCTGTTTGTTTGTTGTTGTTGTTTTTGTTGTTGTTTTTTTTTTGGGGGGGGGACTGTCGCCGACCGCGGAGCTCTTGATTAATAATTTAAAGTCACCAGTTTCATACACATCTAAGTGTTTATGACATTTAAGTTTAAATAATGTTGCAGGCTACACAGACTGCACTAACGATGAGATGTTGTGGGGTAACGGTACCTACCCACGCTGCCCTAGTGATGTTGGCAAGGTCGTGGTTCCTATAATGCTGGCCGGCTATGTTTTGGTGACAAGCGTGCTTCTTCTCAATCTTCTCATTGCCATTTTCAGGTATTCTTTAATTGTTTTCTTTCTTCTTTTTAGTAACCAGACAGAGGGAACTTAGTGGTCGCTATGTTCGTCCGTGGATGGACATTTTTTTACTGGTGAATTGATTTCGGGGTCCGCCGTCCGGATATCGTTTTTGCTCTATTACTTTGACATATGTTTGTTTATTTTCAAATAAATAATAATTCTCCAGACATTTCCAACGACGCAAGTGCCCTTTCAAAATTAGAGGTAACATGTCGTGCGTTTTCGTTTTTAATAATGTTTATTTATTATACTTTGGATGATTTTAATGAAACTTTATATAATTAACTTTTATGAACAGGCAATATGCCGTATAGAGCACACTCGCTTTTCAGTATATGTAACCGTTGTTTGTCTCAGGTCATGTATTTTCATAATGTGTGCATGCCAGATAGAAATTTGATATTACTTTAAATCAATATTCTCCGTAACCAGACTAGAAAACGTCAATTTTCTTTCTCGTTTTGCAACTCTTTATAAACTGGAAGGATTGTAATATTTCTAATGATTGGTGTTCCCCATTAATAGTCAGTGTTTAACGCAGGGCTCTTATATTCCACGCCCTGTAACTTCTTAATGTCTTAGAGGATTTCACAATAATTGTTGTTTATTGCGCTACTTTACTAGACAATAATCGAGTACATCGTCAATTATGCAGTAACATTACGGCTTAACGTACATGTGCGCGCTACGGCTAAAAAAGACGCGACAGCAGTCACAAAATAAAAGCCTGGTTTGTATTTTTATAATCGCGGTTAAACATGTTTTTTACTTGCGTCTAGCGCGAACTAAGGTCGGTGGATTTCCGCTGTATAAATTATTAATGTCGTAAAGACATCAACATAACATCGGAATATTATCCTATTGACCTTCTTTTCTTAAAATACTTGCTGCTTGTAAGTTTAAAGTCCGGATCTCAATTACTATTCTTAAGTAAATATTGTTAAGCAATCTACGCGACGTAAGATTACAAACCTAGGACAGTATTTGATTCTGAGGGGTGAGGGTGTTTATTCCCTATGTCCATAACATATACCATTGTAAATGACTATGCTCCTTGATGTTGTTCAATGCCGCAATTCAAAGGCAAAGGGCATACATTTTAACTGCGGTTTTTGACCTGGGGGGGGGGTAACTTGTCAAATTTTAAGGCATCGGTGTCCCACTGAGACTTCCGCAATGTGACCCATTTTTATACCGGAACTCTGATAAAGAAGACCCATTTTGATACAAGATTTTTGAAAAAGTAGACCCATTTGTATACGATACCATTGAGAAAGTGGACCCATTTCCATACAAGAAATTTGATAAACAGGACCCATTTCAATAATAGAATTTGATCAAGTGGACACATTTCATACTAGAATTTTAATCCCTATCATATCAATACAGTATACTTATTGAATTTGCTACTATATGCTTATTTGTAAATTTCATATATGTATCATACAACTTTATATAACTTTTTACACCCGTTTATATACAAGAATGAAATTTATCATACCCAGTTTGATACTTATACATTCAGATCTATATGCATTTATATACAATCAAATTTCTGATTTTAATAACCATATCTATACTAAGATGCTCAAAACCGTACCCATATCTATAATTTTAGTCCAAAAACACACCCCATATTTTCGGCACACCCGTATATAGGAACTTAGGAAGTTACCCCTCCTCCCCCCCGGGGGGTGTTTTAATGTCAATTGTTGTATTGTGTCTAGTTTCATATGCAGTGTATTATGTTTCGCTTAACTACCACGGATATAATTCGTGGGCTTTGTCACATCCTGTAATATGCCATGAAAACGATTCCGATTACACGTGTGCTATGCATCTCAGACTAGCATGCTTGTATTGTATTGTATATTTTAGACATCATTAACATGAACTTTATTATTATTTTTGCTATGCAGTAATACGTTTGGATCAGTGCATAGAGAATTCGAAGCACTCTGGTGTTTCCAGCGATATTCGTTGATCAGAGAGTACGCCAATCGGTCAGCGGTGTGTCCACCCTTTGTTTTCCTAACTCATGTGTTCTCACTCGGAGGATGTATCTTTGCACCATTTTGCAAATTAAAGAACCGTCAAGGCAACAAAAACAAGTTTAGTAAGTAAAAAGATATTGTTTGAAAACATTAACGCCCCACTCTCAAACTTGTTTGAAATGGTGTAAATGATTTAAATCCGACACAGATCGATTACAGCATAAATATCACAGTGGATCGTGAAGGGCGCATTTACTAAATTCAACACCATAACTTATGTAATACTTAGAGAATACAGTGTCCAATAGTTATCTAGATACAATCATTTATGACCTTAACATTTGACCTATTGTCAATATACATCTTCTATTCCTCCAAATTCAAAAGTCTGCCAAAGGTTGAATGGTTGCAGGTATTTAAGTTCTGAATATAACTTTTAAATTCAAATATATTCTAGGCATGACCGACAAACAGCCCAACCGACAATACGACCGACAGACAGACAAACAGACGCAATTAAAAATAACCCCACTTCTCCAATGGATAGCGGAATTAATTCCCGAGAACAACAAATAAGAATGTCGTTTTAGTTGCTTAAGTCGCACACAATAACATTTCAACAAAACTTCTTAACAGGTCGAAAAAAAAGGGTATGGTTTAGAAAGTGAAAATGATTACGAACTTAAACCTCGTCGGTTCTGTTTGCGTAGTTTTGGCGCATTTTGTACGAATGAGGTTGTAATGACATCCTAAACGTTTGGTTTGTTATTTGTTAGATCATTTATTCTTTATTTAATGTCTTTTTTAGAACGAGAGTGCAAAAACAAGGACTATGGGAAGCGGTTAGATTGCTTGGAAAAAGGCGCAGCAGAGACCTACCTCCAGACGTTGGAGAAAGAAGCGTCAGAGAAAATTGATTTTGAAGTCGACCGATCAAGTGAAATGTAAGTTCAAACGGTGACTCGGCTATACTCAGTGCATAATTGATTTAAAACGAATTAACTGAATAAAAGCAACTCGTGTTAATACAGTCTTGGCAATACTGTCCTCATTGCAACATCAAATTTAGTACATTAGTCTCTAATTGTCAAAGACGTAGGTAAAATTCATTACATGAGCTCGTGGTAATACAAGCGGACGATTCATGGTAACATGAAAACATGGCAATGATAAGTACGACTTCTAGAAACAGTGTTTTATAAACCAATCAACTACAGAGAGGATGTGCCTCATATAATAAGAGCTATCCAGCCATGTTGTTGGATCAAAATGAAGGTTTTATTCTAAATCGTGTTTTATAATTCGTTGTCTTAAACCTAGAAAAGATACTGCATTTGCAATATCAAAGCGACTTTTTAGCAAAAATAGAGAAAACTTAATATTATATATTATATACTAGATAAAACATGATTATTTTAAAGACGAATGCAGTCATGTTTAATTTTTTTGCACATAAGTCGAAGAGACAAACAAAAACAATATTTATAACAGAAGGATGAAAATAGTTAGTATGCGTATAGCTGTTAAAAAAAACTTTATCGCTGGCGCTTTCGCTCTGTGGTCACACACTGTGCTTTCCTTTAAGAGAAGAATGTGCGCTCTATTAACGCATCTTCTTGTTTCTGGGTAACTTATTGCTATGAGAAATTTATTGACATTACGTCCTTTTAAAATCGAAATGAGGTGTGGTTGTAAAACTGTCGCATCATCTTTATTTTGATAAAAATTGGTGTGAAATGTGTCAGGGTAATTGTGCAGTTAGTCAAATAGCAGTGTTTTCGTTAACATTATATTAAATTGTTCTTAAACCATATTTTTCCACACACGTGCGATTAATAAGGTCTCATTTGGTACATGTTAAAAGAAAGAGAATTTGTTACGATGACATTTTCGTATGTTTAATCTTATTGATCATCATCACAACAAAATCACTACCATCTAAACTTTTATCGTTATCGCACCATCAACATCATTATCACTAGCATTTGATAGCCACAAAACGTGTTTAAATAGAACAAAAATGTACTTTCCGTAAATAACGAGTGAGGTAAGAATATGGGTGTTATAAGCAAATTTGACCAATACTTTTTACAGTTTGATAGTTTTCCTGTACTAAATCGTGTTCAACAATTGCAGATGGGGTCGCATAGAGGCACAGCAAAGGAAGTTGCAATCCGCTCATTTGGAGATGAACCAACAGGTTGGGTTATTTATTAAAAATTATCTCAAAACATGCTAAATTACTTAATGACCTTCAGATATTATAGACGTACGAACATTGAAAACCATGTTGGTGTGAAAAGCAAATTGGTCAAATTGCATAAAGTGATGAACGATGTAAGAAGAGTGTTTTGTTGTATTTTTTGTATATTTGGTTAGGCTTTTATCAGCATTTGCCGTTTCCCGGCGGTCGGTTAACATACTTTTCCTGGGTTAGATGGTTTACAAGAACTGAGTGTACATTCGTATTCCAGTAACTGACAACTGTATTGCCACATATAAAGAATATTTAAAGTAGTGGGAGTTCGTTATAGGAAGGATTTCATGAACAATCCCGTTTCAAGCTATGTTGTCATGCCGCTGGTTGAACTCGTAGCTTGGTAGTGTTTATGATGATGATGGTTAGGATGATGTTGATGTTTTTGTTAAGGCTTTGTTTTCGCCGCATTCAACGATAGTTCAACCATGAGACATTGATCAGTTAACCACCTATTGCTTTTTGTTGGTTAGGTGGGTTATCAGCACTAAGCTCATTTACTAATGCCGGAAACTGATACTTGCTCGTCTTGAATCATAGAGCGGCCGTAAAAAGCATTTCGAGACCAACCATCACACAATATATATGTGGCCAGGTCCATGATCAAACAAACGACCCTCAAATGTGTAGTCCTTCGCTTATAATATCTTAGCAACAATGCCACATCTGTATTCGTCATTGCATATCTCGTAATTAATTGTTATACGTAATGGAATATGTATTGACATATGCACGAATATCATGTGGTTTTATTTTGTTTTACATTTAGATTCAAAGGATTGCGGAGTCGCTGGACAGAGGCAACATTGGCGAAGGCTATCTTTGTGACACCTACATGTAGACACGAACACGTTGTTAATTACAAAAAAGACTATTACCATTACATCGGGTTATTTTCCCGCAAACTCAAAGAATATACTCCAAACTGTTACCAGACCACTGCACAAATTATACCACCATAAAGTTTACCTACCGGAGTACATATTAATTAACCCAGAACCAGTGTACCTAAACATATGGAAAAAAAATGTACATATGTTTCAAGACCGAAACCTACACATATCGTTGTCCTATTTCGCGACCAATGAAGCCATACAGACAAATACTATAAGGCATTATGTTGTAAGACCATTTTGCGGCATTGAAATGGCTAGAAAACTAACAAGGTATGAGTAGAACTGAAACTGTACTTATAAATTTACACAGAGTAGACGATTGTTCAAAGCTTACCGATTGGGTGAAATGGATTTTGTATAGATAAACATAATGTACATTGTAGTCATTATGGAGTTTTGCAAATATGTGAAATAAGTTGTTAAGGATATTAAGATATAGATCTTTCACATTTCTATTGAGTTTAAGTGAGTTAGTTTGTTAATCTGTACGTTCTTCGACATGTGATAATTATGTATTTTTGTTTACAAATTGTCACATTAATGCAAAACAGTGATAAGTGACTTTTTTTTTCAAAAATTACTTTTTTGCATAAAATGATCTAAAAGGATGCCATACACGTCCTTAATAAATATCCGAATGGTATTCCAGTTTAATTGGTACTTTTTAAGACAATGTCATGCACATGTTCACTTATTGCACCAACATAGTATTTATTTCCAGCAAAGTTATTTGGTGTAATATAGTGATAAGTGAAATATATCAAGGCCAAATGATGACATCATAGCTAGAACCTTTTACGTCATTGTGTTATTATTGATTATATTTTCATGATCTTGGTCATCAATGATTTTTCCTTACATTTTTAAACTCAGAAACACAGAATAACAATTGCCATGTCTGAAAGGACTTTTCAGGCCTGGTTATAAGCAAACCATTCCTCGGGCTAAATATAACAGTTTAGTGAAATTGTGTGAATGCAACACAATAGTGACAATACCATCTGCATATCATGCATTCTACAAATATTTGCCCTGTGAGTGATAACCAAGTTGTAACGGTTGTTCTATGGTTAAAGTTACTGGTACTGGTACTACGCGACCCGTGATTTGTGCATACATCTTGCATCACCGAGATCTATGCACCGTGGCAAATCGCGGTGATTCCGAGCGACAAGAAAATTAGGGTAATGTCTCGGCGATTCCACGGTGAACGTCGCGGAATGCATCTCGCTGTAAGGAAATCAGCGCGAATCAACGCGAACCGCCATGATTCACCTTTTTTCGCGATTTGCGTTGATGGTTCCACTTACATGTAACATATACACTAGCATTATACATTGCAATAATAAAGCTTTTGTTGTTGATGTATACAATAGGCGTATGAGCTAAAATACTCCTTCCTTTGATACAAAGATGGCGACGATCACAGCTTCTTTTCATTATCCGTCCGTTT
Organism: Dreissena polymorpha; assembly: GCF_020536995.1. Lineage (NCBI taxonomy): Eukaryota > Metazoa > Mollusca > Bivalvia > Myida > Dreissenidae > Dreissena > Dreissena polymorpha. The sequence goes on from NC_068363.1 coordinate 22,583,479, forward strand.
AACCGATTTTAATCGCTTAGTCGTAAAACGACCTTTGACAGCTAATTGGTGTTTATCTGTTATGTAATTTCAATAAAGGTGTGAAAATCTCGCGTGTCAGTGTTTATTACAAGTATTCCCTATCAGAGCAGTACGTGTAAGAAAAATAAATGAAATAATCCAGAAAATTTATTTACATGCTTACGCAGTGTAACTGTTAACAGATATTTACTTTCATTTTTACCCGTTATCATAAAGTGCCGGGAAAGCACGTTTTTTACATTACTAGACGCAATAAAACATTGTTGTGTACATGTTGGTATTACATTCAATCTTAATTTAAATTCGCTTGTTTAATGAAAGCTGTGTCCAAATATGCACTGTACTCTTTACACTTCTGAAAAATGGCGTAGGAATGACATTCTTAAACACATTTAGCGTCATAAATGTTATTATTATTTTTTCGTAAGTGATGTTGTAATTATATTGGATTATCGGATAAATGTGAACATTAGAAAAGCGGTATGTATACAGTTATGGACTATGATTCGGTTTATATGCATGAATTGGCTAATCACCGATGTCAACTGTGAATCACAGCGAATCACCAAAAATTGCGAAGATTATCTTGCACTCGCGGACGTCGGAGTGACGAATCACATAAAATCTTGGTGATTTTCCACTCAAAAATCAAACTGTCCACCGTGACTCCGCGAATTAGGCAAAAATCAAGGGTCGCATAGTGTAGTTCCATGTTCTTTGTACTCTCAGCTACAATACTGATCAAATTTATGGTTAATATTTTTTCCTGTAGTGTTTTGTAAGATATCATGGTATTTTGAAACACAATTTTAAAAAACCTTGATCATTTATCTACTTTAAGTTGAAAAAGTGCAATACAATGCTCCAGTTTTAATAAAAGTGTATGTGGGCTTATCAGTAGCCTTTTTATATATCAATTTTTAAATACTGGGACCGTGACAGAAAAATTCAAGATGATAGTACTGTCAACTTCAGCCAAGTTGAAGCCATGAAATTGTAATGATTCATCGATATAGAAGAAAAAGCCATGTAGTTAAAGTTAATTTTTTTTGTCATTCAAATTTGACAAATTGTATTTAACTCACATTAAATAATATTAGCCGAAGTATACTGTATCAATGTATGATGATGTTGTCATACTCCTCAATTTGTGCCTGTTCCAATGAAATTATTTTTTCTGAAGTATACAAATCAAATTTCGATACTTAATGTTACAAATATAATTATGTTAAATGAAATACCAGTGTAATATTATTGTTTAAAGTTGATGAATAAATTACCATGCAATACATGTGTTTTTTCATTAATATTTAAGATTTTACTTTAAACATGAAAAATTATTCATTTAATCTTAAACAGTTTCATAATGCTAGGCATGGCAGAACCCCAGTAATCATAATTTTGCTTCCTACATCAAAATTGTTGTAAACATTATTTTGTTTTCAATATTTTTAAACATTTTATTCTTGGTTTTACAACACAATCAGTAAATTGTTGAAGGTTAAACCATAATAACTTACCTTACTCAGTTATTGCACAAAGAAAGTTCAGTGCAATATAGTAATAAGTGCACTTGTTACAGTATCGCACTTTGAATATATCAGTGTCAAATGTAGTTATGTGCATATTCATCAAATATAATATTTCTTGCTCAAACAGCTGGAGTTTCACTTATTCATATTTGTAGCAATATACTGAAATACATTTTAGCTAATATATTTATTTTTAGTTTTAAAACTGTATACACATGTTAACAGTGTTAAACTCAAAGCTCAATCTTTTATAACAATCATTTTTTTTTACTCTCCTGTAAAATTTTGAAATATGGACTTATCACTGTTTTGCACTAAGGTGACGAAATGTTAGTATTTAAATTATGTGTAATGTTCATTATTTGTTAAGCGAATGCGAAGAAATGTAAGGACAGTTTTATGTGTTTTACAAAATTACGAAGGCTTAATGATAAAACATAACTGTCAACATCGACGTCAAAGAGACAATAACAAAAACCATGTTAAATTAAATATGTGCAACTTAGTAATTAGTAAGCCAATCCTTAAAAATGCTTTGCGTCGACTTATCAATGACGATTTCACCAGTTTTAGGTTGCATGTGGAATGCACAGGGTGAGCCTTTTAAAACAACTAATGATCGTCGTCCGTACATTGTATTAATTGTAACGTGTGTAGTGCGTCGTCCATACACTTTTTGTTCAAACGGCCACCATTGGCAGATTTTAATGAGCTTGACAAAAAATATAATTACGTGATACTGTTTTTAATTTTTAAACATTGTTCGGGTCCGCTGCATATGTGTTCTCACCATAGGGTTGTAATTACATAGTTGCTAGAAAGCACCATAATATAACACGTTTCACTGCCAACAAATTTCAGCATAAAATAGATGGTAGATAAGGAAATGACTGGTTTGCTTTAACAAGGATAAATCTATAATCTTCAACAAAAAGGCTTGATATGTGTGTGAAGTATAAGCAGCGTCATATATTCCAAGGCATAAAATACATGCCTATCTGAGTACAGTAAACTCACATATATTAAGCTCCAGCCTATGCATGGTTGTTTTTGTATGTATGGCTTAGCAATTTGTTAATACATGATTTATGTTTTATTTGTGTAACTTTGCATTGTGCGATGTTGACTAAAAAGCAAAAAAAAACAAAGATTACGACAGTATATTTTCTAATAAAAATTATTTTTTGTCATAATTAGGTAAAATTATTAATTTTACAAAACAATCACCGTCCTATTGTAATCTTCGTTAAACCTAATTTGAGTCATTTTTCAAAAACATAAAATTAAACGAATTAATCGATGTTTATAGCTTTGGTGAATTAAAAACTGATATTGTTATTGTGTTTTGTATGACCTGTTAAACACAACCCGGAATAGCAGCACAGTTAATTGTATTATTTAATGTACAATATATGCATAATTGCTTAATTATTCTTTATTGCTTTAACTTTATAATACATTTTCATCATGACTATACATATACATTTAAACTTTTTTAAATATAGCAAATCTGACCAACCAAATATTAATGTATACTATTTAGGGCAATTTATCTTGCTTTTTTGGAAAAGGAATTTGTTTCATCCTCACTTTTCGTGCAGTTTTTTTAAAGTTCTTTTCTTTATTTTAACGTGCTTTATGTCACGATCAGGAAGGTTCTGTGAAGTTATACATATCTGAATTGCTACATCGTTTGTTAATGCTCTTTACTTATAATTGTTGCTTAATTGTTTAATATTCACCACTATGTATACGTGTACAGTTATCTAGTATAATTGCAGACGCTAACATAGTTACCATTACCAATCTGAGTTACTTTAAAGGCTTCGTAATTACACATTGGATATACATGTTTTTAGCTCGGCTGTTTTCGGAGAAAACCCGAGGTATTGTCATAGCCAGCTCGCCGTCCGCCGCCCGCGTTGTGCTAAAACCTTAACAAAATGTTAAGGTGTTAACACATTGGCTCTAAAATCAAAGTGCTTCCACCTACAACTTTGAAACTTCATACGTAGCTGCACCTTTTTGAGTTCTAAACGCCACACCATTGTTTGGGTCACTAGGTAAAAGGTCATAGTCACTGTGACCTCTTAAAAAGCTTCTCAAAAGCTTTCATTTATTCAAAACTGCACCCGCAGCCGAGCGTTGGTACCCGCTATGCGGTGCTCTTGTCATCTGTCTGATGTAAAATGCAAATTTGTGCAAACAAAATAATTGTGCGTTAGATTCCCTAAAAAGGAAAACAAAAATCTGACTGGCACTGGTAATCATGTAACGCACTATTTAGTTATTGTTAGTTTTTTTTTTGTATTATCGTTTTTTTATAGCTTGTGCATTATCGTCACATGACTGACTGCTTACATTGTATTGAAATGTTTATTCATTAATATGTACATGTTCGATCCCATATTTTCGACAAAAACACTAACAACTAAGCAGAAATAAAAGTGTTTTATATGTATCAAATGATCCGTAAAAGTTATAGGTAATACTTTCGTAATGCATACCATTGATTTATTCTGAATTGATATAATTTTTTTAAATGTATTTCTATGTCATTCATGATAGGAGTATGTGTACATTATTTTATGTCTAATCGGGAAAATAATACACACCGTTAGTATGATAATTACTGGACCAACTTCATTTTGATATATAAATGTAAACAAGTACACGTACATATGACGTCAAATTATGAAATGCCATTTTTGTTGTAAAATAAAAACATTTTTTCATCGATTCATTTTTTAAAGTTGATCAATAACGCAAAAGGATATAGTGAATATTCATACATTTAATTTTATTAATGATACATATTAAGGTAAGGAATGCAATAAATAGTTCCGAATGTGTACCAATAAGAGACCATGACACGCTTTAGCCATGAAATAACCTAAGATAATCAATAGTTTGTTCCTATGTTCTATCATTAAAGATAAAATTAAACATGTGTATTTTGCACTGCCTTGGTAAATAAAATGCAGAATGCGTGTATTTATTGTTTTATGTATCATCAATATTCGATTCGTTAATATATCATATAATCAGAATACGAACCTACCATGATAATAATAGGCCCATCATTAGTATATTTATCAAGAAACAGCATAAATATTGTACCCTTGTCGGAACACCCGACACGTGTACACCTGCCACGGTTGCGAATCTTCAAGGTCAATCCAAAAATGGGTCGACTTTCGATCCATACAGTTGATATCTCGATTTCGGGTCTTGAAAGGGTATTATATTCGCGGGGTGACTTATATTTAGTATTGGAAAGTAAATGAAATAAAGGGTCAATTGATCCCCCACGAGTTGGATATTGTATATCGCAGCTCGTACATGAAGTAGAACAAAATATTAATCGGACTTTCCGTTCAGGTTTCCGTGCTTAACATCTTAGCTTCCCTGTATTTAAAACTCACTTTCCTTAGTGTCGACTGTAAACGCAATGGCTGAAAACGACAAGCAACATATAATTACGGAAAATAAATACACAAAGTGACATCTATATACTTAGCGTGTTAGGTGTATTTCAATATTGTTGTATTTAAAAAAAATCATTTTAAAAGGAGACTGTGAACATTTTTGTTTCATTGAGAAACCATTTTAGGGCACTGAACAGGGGGAACATGTGCACGTAAAAATAACCAATAATATTTATCGTACTTTATTTCAAATTCATATGCTAATACATTTACAGCAGAACGCAATACTTTCCGTGTTAAATACTTTCCGTGTATTAGAAAATGCTCAATCTCATAAGAAGTGTTATTATTCATTTCTTGAAATGTTGCAAAATGACTTGTTGAAATATTAGCAGCAATTTCTGAGGCATATATTCTTAAAGTGAGAACACGTCTATGATATATTGCACGTATTAATTTCATGAATCGATATATCTCGGATGACATGTTGCAACTGTTTCGAAACACATATGATGTTTGCGTACTTAGGTTGTTGACAAACCCTTATTAAACACGGATGCCGCCGGAAGGAAAACATGCTGTTCTTTATCTCAAATTAGTTTTTAATATTTAGTAAAGAATTTCATAAAAGGACATCATAAACAAAAGGTTTATGATGGCCCTTAAGCGCTCAACTAATTATTAAGAATATCAAGTGTTGAAGACCAGGTTTCTATAAGATACAGGCATTTATGTGTCTTCTATAGCGGTACAAGATTTGACTCAGAGTAATATTCGGCTTAGATATTAACAAAATAAAAGTTCTGACCAAGTTGTATCAAGATTGGATACAAAATGGCGTTAAAAGAGTGGTAACAAGATAAAATACGACAATAACAAATGCACTATGAACGACACTAGACATGAATCGACCACAATAGCTCACTTGGGAGCTATCAATGGAGTTTTCAGGGATTAAAACACGGACAGAATATTATATTATATTGATATAAATGTGCAAACATCTTTAATGCATAACAAAAGTTGTTTGTAGTTTATAATAAATCCTTGAATACGTTTGAAATCGGTGACTACAGTCCACGATGCGTGAAGCATAACAATGCACATCAATGCAGTAGACAACGAATTTGTGTCGAAATACACAGGCTTATTAAATATAGTAATTCTGATGTATTTTACATAGCCACACGCAAAGTAAAAATTTCCTTTTAGCGATAGTTAAAATACTTAAGGAAAAATGTTTTAAAAAGTTATTTGAAAAAAAGCTAACCGGTGTTTACATCCATTTAACGTTTAATTGGGAAAACCAAAAAGTCATGTGAACCTGCTCACTGTCACCATAAGCGCCTAATGCTTAGGTGATCTTAAATTAAATTAAATTAGGTTAAACAGTATTTCAGTGCATTCCTTGCAAATAAAATACCGTTTGATGTTATTGAATTATTATAACAATAACAATGTAATATATATTATATAAAACAATAACGTTCTAAATACCTACAACGATAAAGGTCTCAATAACATGAAAGCAATACCTCATACTTCAATACTTATCTTAACTTATTGGTAAAATGTATAAAAGAAACATTCTAGGTTTAGTTGGTTTAATTATAAAATAAAATGCATGACACCAAACATCTGGACCTGCAAATAGCGTGATATATGCGTTCCTTTAATACTTTTGTTTTGCAACTAAGTTAAGCAAAAAAAGAGCCATATTAATGTTTACTCCGAATTAAACCAGTGGAGTTCTTTTATTGCACATGTTATTGTTCAATCTGAGGATGAAATCCATTTCAAGTCCACCTTTGTCATCCCTTTACTTTTTCTCTGTTGGAAGCCTTGTTAGTACAGTAATTTTAAACTATTTTAAAACGCACTTGGGTATAGATTCATTTAACAATTTAAAAACAGTTTAGTGTAAATGCAAATGGTTTCACAGGATGAAAAACATGTGTGAAATGCATAAATTATTTCTATGATAAATGCCATATTTTACATTCTCATTATTGTGCTCTTTTATCTGCTGTGTGTCTAATGATTGTCGGATTCTTAGGGATTGTATATAAACATATAAATATTGGACAATTATTTTCTTGAAACATGTTCCCTTATTGGAAAAGTATTTTCTTGACACTTAATCACATTATTAATAATATTTCTATTGGTTGGGAATTGTTAATATAGTAGAATATCATTCAAAGACTTAAATGTAATAATGTTATTTAATTGGAGAAAAGCAGAAACAATGCCGTGTAAAAAAAACTATGACAACAAGAATAACAATAAAGAACAATAATTAAGGTAAACTATTACCAACGAAACATATAATGAATCGGAACAGTTTTTTTTTAGTATATAATAAGTAAAACTCTGAAAGATAACACAACTATTTGTAAGGCTTAAGTATCATTTCTTCGGCTTATTGAATAAAGAAGATTGTAGCAAAAAGGAGTTTGTAGTAAAAGAAAAGTATCACAATTCAATTAACTGAAAATGCCAAAACACTCTTGGAAAAAAAAAACTCTGACTTTTTTATGAATTTGTTTACTAAATTAATTCTCAAAAAAATTATGTATCCCAAATTAAAAAATGTGTATCTTTAACATTTTTAATTTAAGCATACAAGAAGTAATGGTAATATTTGTCAAATAGCATAAAAATGAATAACTACAAAAAATCCGCAATAATGTAATACATTTTCTATGTGACAACAAAAGCCAATTGTTGAAAATAGTCGAATTAAACTTAATTATAAACTTAACCTAATACATCATTGATTTTAATTATTTGTGTACCTGTGACATTGAATTGTTTTAAGTTTTCCTCAATTAAAGTGATATTATGGGCATATAACAGTTAATAGGTGTCTATCGAAACCGTTGTTTAGTTTTGGTGTTTTTCACTACATATACACTGATATTTTTTAATGCAGCATCAACATAATTAAACATTATCCCGGAAAGAGAAAAATAATGCATTTGAATATCAACCGTACTTTCGTTTTGACAACTGACAACAGAAATGGTTCGATTTACGATGTGAATCTTAATTTAGTTTAAGTGCAGATAGGTCCATAGGACACAAACACACTATTGTGTTTTACGGATCATTTCGGCTTGGAGGATTATGTGAGTCATGAAAAATATTGAATATAATATAATATATATATAATTGTGTATAAACAACTGGTAGCAAGATGAGTTGCATATATTAAATTGGTCAGTAACCGCATTTTAACTTACTCTTTTACCAGTTAATTATTTTCAGCTCAATTAACAGTAAAGCATGCACATTATATCACATTTATAGTGCAATTCAAAATACAAAAGTTTCGTTTTCTGGTAGGAATAAGAAAAATAATAATAAGATAAAACTAAACAATTTATATGATAAATTAGGAAAACAGTGCATCAATATGTCAATACCTGTGTAGAACAAAATGCTATTTTAATAAGCAAGTATAATAGCTACACATATTTTCAAACTGGATGATTATTGTTTTTAATAATCAGATTACAAATCTATTGATATGCTGCTCAGAAAGGAAACAAAAACAAACTCATGCTGCCCGTTTTCTTCATGGCTGGAATAATTGACTGGATTTGCTTAGACGCATCTGAAAAACACACACCAAAAAACAAACATGTAAGACGTATAGGAGTTGAAAAACAGCACGCTTGATGGCTCCTGTGCTTGTCATAGTTATACGAAACTATTGCTATTAACTGATTTTAAACATACTATCATTTGTACCTGAAATAATACATCAGTCTCAAAATAAATGATGTGTTAATGTTTTATATGAAGTTGTACCTGTTGAATGCATTGATATTGGCACCGAAGTAAAAAACACAATTGCATATATAATAACATCATTTATATTGATTTTACCACATAACATAATTCTTTACTAGATTTTCCAAACAAACTTAATATCCAACCATGCAGTTTAAAAATATATAATTAACATGATAACACAGTCGTTTTAAATGAGAAATAAATGGAAAAGTGCTTATTACAATTAAAGTATAAACATAACATATTGCACACATACATTAAGAACATGGACCGATGTGAAATGGTTTCCATTCCTAAGTCGTCTTGTTACACATTTAACAAACCGAAAAACCACTACAACATGTCTTTTCGAAGAACGCGACTAATAAATTTCAGATATGTACGGTTGATTCGTGTGTGGCGATTGTTTCGTATATTTTCATTTGATTTCCATTCTTCTTGTGTATTTCTGTTCTATATCTATAGATATATGGTTAATAATATATAATAATGCGAGAAAAGCCACGAAATCTGGCGCAACGTAATTGATTTGCTAAGAACTGCGCAGAAAAAAACATTTGCTGTCTCTTTATCTTTCATCAACCACAAACACAATCAACGCCGTATATCTTTTTTTAAGAAGATATTTTAATGTTCCATATTGGCCGCCGTTTTAGCTCACCTGATTGCTCAGGTGAGCATTTGTGACCGGTCTTTGTCCGTCGTCCGTCCGTCCGTCCGTTAACATTTGTTCGTAAACACTCTAGAGGCCACATTTATTGTCCGATCTTAATGAAACTTGGAAGATTTGTCCTTATAAAATCTCGGTCGAACATGAAACTTGGTCGTGCCGGATCAAAAACAAGGTCACAAGGTCAAAACAAAGAAAAACCTTGTAAACACTTTTAAGGTCACATTTCATGCCCAATCTTCATGTAACTTTGTCAAAATGTTTGTCTTAATAATATGTTGGTTGAGTTCAAAAGTGGTTCAGATCCGTGGAAAAACATGGCCGCCAGTGGGTGGGGCAGTTTTCATTACTCGGCTATAGAGAAACCTTGTAAACACTCTAGAAACCACAATTTTTGCCCAATCATCATGAAAGTTGGTCAAATATTAGTTTTATTGATATCTCAAACGAGTTCGAAAATGGTCCAGATTGGTGAAACAACATGGCCGCCAGTGTGCGGGGCATTTTTCTCTATATGTATATAGTGAAAACATGTGATCACATTTTTTGCCCAATGTTCATGAAATTTGGTCAGAACATTTGTTTCCTTGATACGAGAGTTGAGTTCGAAGATTGTTTCCGGTCAGTTGAATAACATGGCTGTCGGGGGGGGGTGGCAGTTATCTTATTTTATATGTATTAACACAATTTAAAAAATCTTGTGAACTCTGTAGAAGTCACATGTTTTGCCGAATCATCATGAAACTTGGTGAAAATATTGCTTTTTCTAAGATGAGTTACTAAATGGTCCCGATCAGTAAAAAAACATGGCTTCCAGGGGTGGGGGGGGGGCAGTTTTCCTTATGCGACTAGAGAGAAACCTTGTGATCGAACACTATACAGGTCACATTTTTTGCCTGATCATCGTGAAACATGGTCAAAACATAGGGTTTATTGATTTCTCGGACAAGTTGGACAATGGCTCAGATTGGTGAAACACACTTTTTAGCTCACCTGATTGCTCAGGTGAGGTTTTAGGATTGGTCTTTGTCCGCTGTCCGCCCGTCTCCATTTGGTTTTTAAACACTCTAGCATTCACATTCCTCAAACAATCTTTATCAAAGTTGCTGAAAGATCTCAGTCAAGTTTGATAATGAGCAAAATCACATAATTAATACCATAATTATTGCCCTTAGATTGTCCAAATTTCATTATATTATAGAAAATCCTATAGAGGTCACAATTTTGTGAATCTTGGTCATATATTTTTTTGTAAGCAAAATTTGATGTTTGGTAATGGGGGTCACCACTATAGTAAAACCTTGTTAACACTCTAGAGGCCACATTTATTTTCCGATCTTCATGAAATTTTATCAGAAGATTTGACCCAATAATATCTTGTTATCTCAGCGAGGTGAGCGACTTTGGGCTTTTCAGGCCCTCTTGTTCTCTTATAAGGTGAGTTTCGAGCTTTATTAGCGAGGCTCAACTTGTATGGGGCGAACAAATTGAACACATTCTCGTCTAATATTATAAAGTTAATTAACCCATTTATGCCTAGCGTCCTGAAAAAAAGGACATTGCAAACAATAATGCGGCGTTTCATCTGGGTCTGCGCTGTTTGCTTAAATGAATTTCTTTATGAAATATTCTAAATATAGAAATAAATATACTTGACACCACTAATTTTGGAAATAAATTGATCCAATTTAGAAGGATGGGAGAGTCCACTGGGCATAAATGGGTTAATAATAAATTAATCATCCTTCTGGGCAATATGACCCACGTACAAAAATGGCAACGAGTTTCTTACACAAGACCCTATACTGTTTTGCTTGAAAGAAATGACCAATAGTGTGTGATTGTTACATTTAAATATTGATTTCATTATTTAAGAAAGGATTATTTAACGAAATGCAATCGACGCATAACAGCGTTACAGATAACAGTTTTTTTTAAATTATATCTTTTGTTGAATATCACATTTTCTCGCTAGGCTTCAAGCTTTCCTCTGTCACATTTATGTGTCTGAAAGATGTCAGAATTATTAATTTGAACGTTAAACGTATGCATACACCTTCCAAAAACGTCTATACCATGGTCACTAAATGCAACTGCCATTTATATAGTGTATGGGCTGCAGAAAGTATTTGTTTAAAGTATGACAAATCATAAATATATTTTTTAACTAAGGCGTATCAATAATTTTGTGATGCGTTTTAAGAAACAAATGATAGTGTTTGCTGAGGTTTTTCTGACATACATTAAAATAAAAACAAACTCATATTTCGAGAAACACTACCAAAACAAGCGTACTTTGAAATAAAGTGTTGAACATTAATTCCTCATCTTTCCTAGAGTTTAAACAAACTTGTACAAGAACACGAAATTCGTAGACTTTTTTTCTTGCACTCCTCGTTTACAATACAAATAAACGAACTTAAATGAAGACTTGACACTATTTAAATATACTTTGTATAAACTATTTATTCACGTGTTTATGATTGCAAAACACGCTTCAAAATTGATTTTAAAATTATTGTTTCAAATAATGATTGACCATTGGTTTTAATGAAAACTTGGTTATTTGAGAAAAAATATTGCAAATAAAAGGGACATAATATAATCAAAGGGAGCTAACAACCAATTGATGATAAACAAATAACTTAAGAGGAAAGTCGAGATATAAAGCGAATATTAATACGAAATTAACGCTTTTCACTTTCTTACTGATTTTACTGGAAAGTGAGCGGCATTTAAAACAATTATTTCAATTTTAAGGGACATACTATAACGTCAAAGAGATCTAGCATTCTATATTCATAAAAAAAACATTCTAAATTTACGGTGAAAATGTAATTTAAAATATGATTAAATTGATTAATTTAAATTTGCGATCAGCAGCGTCGGTAAATATATGGAAGTTCGTACGTAGTATGTTATCGAGATAATATGAGTTGCGTTCAGAGCAAACTGGGTTTAATGCATGTGCGTAAAGTTTCGTCCCAGATTAGCCTGTGGTCCCAGATTAGCCAGTGCAGTCCACACATGCTTATCAAGGACGACACTTTCCGCCTTACCTGGATTTTCGTGTAGCAGAGACTTCCTTTAAACGAAAAAAATCGTAAAAGCGGAAAGTGTCGTCCCTGAATAGCCTGTGCGGACTACACATGCTAATCTGGAATGACATTTTAAGCGCATGCATTAAGCCCCGTTTTCTCATAATGCGTCACACATAATCATCGTCATGCATAATTAGTAATACGCCCACCAAACAGGCTGGTCAGGAGCAACCCTGTGTGCGGACGTTATGAATCCTCATACGAGTCTCATCTGCATTCTATACATAGATGGTGACGTCACTACTTTATTGTCACCTCTATACTAAGACGCATCACATTCCCCTGGTGTGGGGAATTATGCTTCCGACAAATAAGTTCTGCGTAGGAATGAAAATGATTATAACGAATGAAAAATCGTTTTTATTGTTTGTTTAAAACGGAATGCTGCTTAAAGAAATTTTATTTAATTATGTTTAAATGTGATTTTGAATCTTTATTAAGACTGATAGCGATTATCACGATTATCTGACATACTTTCGCTTTCACTTTTGATTAGTAAAAGAAGTGCTACCCACAATTCCTTTCGCGCTAGTACACAGGTCAGTAAGACAGGTGTGGACACAATGGTCTCATGTGGTCAAAGCCCCTTTCGCACTATGCGGCTCATATGCCTACTTTCGCGGGTTTTCGGACGTATTTTGTGGGTTCTGTGTAATCCAGTGAACATTGCCTGGGGGCCGTTTTATAAAACATCGTGCGACAATTTTAACTTAGTACGAGAAAATTGTGTAATCTTTATAAGTAGACGAACTAGCTCGTCAAATATGTACGGCGCTTGAGATGCCAATGTAATTAATTAAGTACTGAAAATTTATAATCATATGATATGGACTTATCAGCAATTATGTATCTTCTAAAAAAGTATCGTATCGTAAACGTGTACTACGATGTTTATTGAAACGGTCCCCGGGTGAAGTGCGATGCTCGACAAGTCTTTGTATCTAGCTAAATCACCGATGCTTTTTGTAATTGTCCGTTATCATGCGGTGACCCCAGTTCTAATAATTTCGTTGTCCATACATCGCCATGGTTCGTTTAAGTAACAATAGGATAACCGGCATTAATATCCTGATATCTTCCCTTGAGTTTGGCTGTTTCCTTCATTTAATTCTATTAAGAAGTAATCACGAATTTTATGTTAACCTGTCAAATGAAATATCTCTACCACTTAAAGAGAGAATGCATAATTTTGTCAAATATTTTCTAATTTATAAAAAAAAAATGTAAAAAACCCTGTAATACATATATTTTAAGATAGTTTGTTCAATAAGATGATACAACGATTGAGTTGTGAGACGGCCTGTGAATATTTAACCCATTTATGCCTAGTGGACTCTCACATCCTTATAAGTTGGATCAATTTATTTCCAAAATTAGGGATGTCAAGTATAATGATTTCTTTATTGAGAATATCTCTTACAGAAATTCCTTAAAGCAAACAGCGCAGACCCAGATGAGAAGCCGCATCATGCGCCGTCTCATCTGGGTCCACGCTGTTTGCCAATGCCTTTTTCTAGACGCTAGGCATTAATTTGCTACCTCGATATATTATGTCAACTTAAATGTTCGTATTGGTCTCCCCTAACGTATTTGCTTTTTATTTAATTTACACCCAAAATTGTGACTGTGTCTTGAGAAGCGATCAACCAGTTTGTCTTTATGGAACTCTCTTTTTATCGCACAATGAACGTGAATGTAACTCGTATACGAGTTTGCAAAAGTAATCTACATGCATCGAGGTTTAGATACATGAGTCTCATGAAATAAATTTTTTGAGTGTAATTGGTTACACTATCTTGTCCGTATTTATACCAACTTAATTAAACGTCTTTTAGGGACCACAGTCGACAACTTGCAATACATGCTATATAAATTATATGATCATTTCTCAAACAACTGTTCATTGATATATGATACAAAAATGATAGTTATTTAAAGTTTTAATTCAGGGGAAGTAATTCATAATTCTGCTGTTTCGGGATTTTAATATGCATCGACAGTAATTAGCGTATTATGTAGCAGCAACAGTAGTAACAGTACTAGACATATAAGTTGTAGTATAAGTAGAAGTTGCAGCAGCAGTAACATAAGTAGCAGCGGCAACAGGAGCGGGATAAGTATTCCTTGGATAGATTTTTGAAACTTCTATAAATTGTGTTAACTTAAAGTTCAATATTAAGCATAACCACCCACAAGAGCCCTTAACAGGCATTTTACCACCAGTAAAGTAGTAGTTATAGTAGTAGCAGCAGCAGCAGCAGTAGCAGTAGTAGTAGTAGTAGTAGTAGTAGTAGTAGTAGTAGTAGTAGTAGTAGTAGTAGTAGTAGTAGTAGTAGAAGTAGTAGTAGTAGTAGTAGTAGTAGTAGTAATAGTTGTAGTATTAGAAGTAGTAGTAGTAGTAGTAGTAGTAGTAGTAGTAGTAGTAGTAGTAGTAGTAGTAGTAGTAGTAGTAGTAGTAGTAGTAGTAGTAGTAGTAATCGTAGTAGTAGTAATAGTAGTAGTTATAGTAATTCTAGCAGTAGCAGTAGTAGTTGTTGTTGTTGTTTTACAATTACATGACTGTATAATAAAAAATATCATGATATTTTTAAACAAATAAGTACTTTTTCAGTAAAGTGCAACCGCGCGTTTGACCGGTAAGAAAAATGTACGATCAGTGTGGGGGACTTCATATTACAAACACGCGGTAGCACTTTACTGAAAAAATACTTATTTGTTTAAATAGATCATGATACCTACAGAAAAATCTCAAAAATGAGCGGGCTCTCCACTTTATCCTATTAAAAATGGTGAAATATTAAAAAAGACATCATTAAAAATGTTAACTGGGTCGCGCTTTATTCTCCCAACACAAATCTTCAAAAGTCACGTGGTATAGGCATCGTGATCATCGGAATATCAAATCACACTCAGTAGTCTCAATACAATACTTTGATCCGTGTACGTATCACACATACTCATGTCCAGTAATTATTTCAAAGCATGCTATAAATTATTCCGAACGTTATGTATGATAATGATATTGCTATAGTCATACAAACGAGGATGGTAGTGGTGATGATTATGCTTGTCCTGCTTCCGTTGCTACTGCTATTGTTGATGAAGCTGAAGTCGCCGAAGATTATGATGATACCGAAATAGGACAGGAGAAATGTACCTCTGGAGGGAGGGGGGGATTTTTAAAACAGCAGACCCATGTATATACGATACCATTGAGCAAGTGGACCCATTTCAATATAAGATTTTTGATTAATTTGACCCATTCCAATACTAAAATTTGATAAAGTGGACACATTTCATACTATAATTATGATCTATATCATATCACTACAGTTTACTTATTTGATTTGCTGTTATATTTTTATTTGTAATTTTCATATATTTTTGATACCAATTTACATACAAGAATGAAATAATAATATTGAAATTTATCATACCCAATTTGATACTGATACTTTCTATATGCACTTATATTCAAGCAAATTTCTGATTTCAAAACCATACCCATATCTATAATTTTAGTCCAAAAACACATCCGATATTTTCGGCACACCCCTATGTAGGAACTTGACCCCCGGGTATGTACCCATAGCTAGTTACCATTCAGTAATAATTTGAACGGTTGGAAGTTATAGGTCAGGATTACTTGAACTTTAATAAGTAAACTGATTAACTCTGTGAGGAGTTTAAAAAATGTTTTCATGACACCGAGGTACTAGTATCACGACCATAGTTATGAAATTCGATAGGAATATATATAATATACGCGCTGAATATGCAATATAAATTATATATTTAAATCTTTGCAATATTTTTATTTTATTTTTCTTATCAACTTATTTTACAAATGTTACAGTACGTGGTTCTTATAGGCTGGTCTGACGGCAGGTAAAATACAACTAACTGTAAATATATATTTAAATACTATATATTTAATGAATATCAAAGAATGCCGTTCATCGTACGTATACAACATCAACAAGGCATAGCATCAACGATTGATGTTACTATCCATACTTGACGACAATGTAAACAACGTAAACATAAATAACAATGGCGACGATGGATGTTATGAATACTTGAATACAAGTCGCACAGGTAATTCAATCTTACTTACATGTTACATAAAATACAATATGAAAATGGCTAAAAACATACATAAACATAAAACAATGTTACTAAAGCAATTACCTGTAAATATATATTTAAATACTATATATTTAATGAATATCAAAGAATGCCGTTCATCGTACGTATACAACATCAACAAGGCATAGCATCAACGATTGATGTTATATACATACGATTGGTCAGCGCTAGAGGGGAATTAGCATAACAAAGGAGAGTGGACAGGTGGACAGGTGAAGATAAATATAGATGTTAGTTTACCTGATACTGTATATGTCAACCTACGCCTACGTACATCTACGAATACGATGAACTTGACGGACGGACCTGAACTGTATAAATTAGGTGATGTAAAGTAAAACAAAATCATTTCAAGCATTTATACATTTTATTTATAAAAGATTCAATTATTGACCTGTAACATATTTCCCTCCTCCGAAGAAATGGCGTCCTCGACATCTATATATAAATGTACAGAAGTAAAAGCGTTATACTAACATGATCAAATAAGCATTCAGATAATAATCACATGAAAATAGCAAAATACATAATCACATTTGCATACATCAAATGAAACCTTAACATCCAGGTGTCATTACAATACAGTACTGCAGTGTCAAATGCCTACAAACATATACCACTATACTATAGCTACAATCAAACTAATGCCTGGCTATAATACTACAGCTATATTATTCCATCTGAATAATCACACAAACATAACGGCATATCATTACTCTACGGTACAATTTCAATCTAAACTGAAGCTGACAAGCTAGAAATGCGTTATTTCATTTGGCAATACTGCAAGATACTATCTTTAAAATACAGTACACACACATAAGTCAAAATGTGCATGCAACAATTGCAAAATGTCAATGTTACAACACTGACAGAAATCAGCTCAATAATATATTATGGTAATACAAATAAAACAAAAGTCAAAATGTGCATATAACAATTGCAAAATGTAAATGATACAACACTTAGAGAAATCATCTCAATAATATGGTTATACAAATAAAACAAAAGTGACTGCTGTTCTGTACTGTTGTAATCTTCTCCAAACATCATCCCATATAATGCACCACCAGTGTCTTGCACCTATTGCTGTCACTGACCCTCTCTGCTGGCCAACAACAAAATCACCACAGGTTATCACTCTGCTTGGTTTCTGCTGTCGTGAGGTCCTACGCGGTAATAACCCTGTTTCACCAGGCTTTCTTCTATGTGAAGGACGATATCTCGGTGCACTTTACCCAGACGAAGAAGACGAATCAGAATTAGCATGGTCACTAACAGAAACTGCTTCGGAGTCATCGCAATCTGTGACCTGTTCAGCTGACTCAGTATCCGAATTTGCTTCGCTGGACGTGGCACTTCCAATGTCTTCAATAGGCAGGCTGATAAATGGTAGAAGATGGTTTCTATGAAGAATCCGTTTTCTTCCTTGACCATCTTCCTTCTGCACTTCAAAAACAGGAAGGTCTTGATCCGGTTGAGCGAGAATCACATAGGGCATCTCTTCCCAGATGTTAGCTAACTTGTGTTTTCCCTTCAGACCGACGTTTCTCACAAGTACACGGTCGCCAGGTAGTAGCTTACATTCCCGAACTTTCCGATCATAGTGCTTCTTGCCCCTGTGTCCACTACTGAGTGCAGCATCATTAGCTTTACTGTATGCCTCCGAGAGTACCTTCTCCAACTTCTGCATGTAGTAAGTCGGTGACGTCCCGCTGCAGTGTTGTCGTTTAAGCCCCAAGAACGCATCTAAAGCCAACCGAGGTGGACTACCAAACATGAGTTGATACGGTGAGTAGCCCGTGCTTTCATGTCGCGTCGCATTGTAGGCGTGGACAAGGCTCGGTACAAATGACTTCCAGTCCTTCTTCTTGTCATCTGAAAGGGTTCCAAGCATCTGAAGAAGAGTCTGGTTGTATCTCTCCACCTGACCATTTCCTTGGGCATGGTAAGGTGTCGTTCTTGACCTTTTAATCCCTGCAATCTTGCACAACCTCTGTATCACTTTGGACAGAAAATGTTGGCCTCTGTCGCTGTGCATTCTAACAGGGAAACCGTAATACATGAAAAAGTGATCGTAAAGGACTCGTGCTGTGGTACGGGCTGTCTGGTTCTTGGTGGGTATGGCCTGAGCAAAACGTGTGAAATGGTCCATTATGACTAGAACATTTTCATGCCCACCCTTAGATGGCTCAAGCGATAGGTAGTCAATAGACACTAATTCCATCGGCGCCGATGAAGTGATGTTCACCAACCCAGTCGCTACCGTCGGAGCCACCTTGCGGCGAATGCACCGGTCACAACTACTCACCCACAACGCAATATCAGCATCCATACCCGGCCAATAAAACCGCTCCTTGAATAGGCTAAGCGTCCTATCCCGTCCTTGATGGCCCATGTCGTCATGCAACGCCTTGAATACGATCTCTCTTGCAGATCTTGGAAGGACAACTTGATCCACTGGCTCTCCTCGGATAGATGTCCTGTGGAACAATACTGCCTCCTTCAAAGTCAGGTGCTTCCAGTTCCTGAGGTACTTCCTTGCCTCTATAGAGTAGTTTTGCATCTGAACTTGGTTAGGTCGTGTACCCAGAGAAACACAAGTCTTCACTGTCGAAATGGTGGGATCCGCATCCTGCCCTTTGATCCAGTCATGTGATTTCAGTGCATGTGTTCCAATGGCGTCCACAGGAAGATCTTCAGGTTCGTCATCATCATCGTCCATCTCATCGCTGGCATCCGGACAAAAAGCATAAGGCGAAGAACAATGTCTGGCACAGAGCATCGCCTTTACCACATCGCCATCAACCTGCTTGAAATCATTTGGCTTGTCTTCACTGCTGCACCTCTGACGAGACAAAGAATCTGCATCGGTGTTCTTCCTACCACTGCGATAGCTGATATCGTAGTTGTAGTTAGCTAAGGCAGCTTCCCAGCGGTGACCAGTGGCATCGAGCTTGGCAGTTGTCTTGACGTAGGTGAGTGGATTACTATCCGTAAGCACCTCGAACTTCGCTCCATACAAGTAGTCATGGAATTTCTCCGTTACTGCCCATTTAAGTGCAAGAAATTCCAGTCTACTTGAATGGTAGTTCCGTTCGGAGGGCTTGAGACTTCTGCTGGCGTATGCGATGGGTCTCTCTGTGCCGTCATCTTGCCTCTGTAGTAAGACTGCTCCAAGACCACTGATAGATGCATCAGTATGTAAAATGAATGTCTTGGAGTAATCCGCGTATGCCAATACTGGTGCTGTGGTGAGCTTCTCAATGATGGTCTCAAACGCTGACTGCTGTTTCTCTCCCCACACAATTGGAACTTTAGGTGATGATTTCTTTTTCTCAGTCATTGGTCCACCAATCAGGTCATTGAGTGGCCGTGCGATACTGGCAAACCCTGGGACAAATTTACGGAAATAGCCGGCGAATCCAAGGAAACTCCGTACCCTCCTTAACACTGGTTGGGACAGGCCATTTGCGAACCGCATCTATCTTGTCTGGGTCGGTCTTGATGCCGTCCTTGGACACAACGTGCCCTAGGTAGGTGACTTCGCTTTGGAGGAAATCACACTTTGAACCCTTAAGCTTCAAATCATGAGCATGGAGTCGACTGAACACAGCTTCCAAACGTTCCAAATGCTGAGAAAATGACGAGGAGAAGATAATAATATCGTCAAGATATATAAGGGCATTCTTTGAGATTCATTTCGCCCATGCAACGCTCCATCAACCTTTGAAAGGTCGCGGGGGCATTGCATAGACCAAACGGCATCCGTTGCACTCAATGAAGCCAAGATTGCCGACCTGGAATGCAGTCTTTTCTTTATCATCCTCCGCCAACTCCACTTGCCAATATCCCGCTTTCAAGTCGAGCGTCGTGAAATATTGTGAGCCAGAAAGAAGATGGAGTGTGTCGTCGATCCTGTGGATTGCGTATGCATCCTTGTGTGTTCGATTGTTAAGCTTCCGGTAGTCAATACAGAATCGTATTGATCCATCTTTCTTTCTGACAATCACGACATTTGACGAGAACGGACTGCAAGATGGACGAATGGCTCCCATGTTCAACATCTCTTGCAGATGTTCACGGACCTCGTTAAACAGAGCTGGTGGAATCCTCCTATACGGATCTTTAAATGGACGGTCGTCTTCCAGTTTAATTTCATGTTTAACCAGATCCGTGTTTCCCAAATCCAAAGGACCTTGTGAAAACACATCTTTCCACTTGTAACACAGGTCTTGTAATTGTCTCTGCTGATCAGGATCTAAATGATCTATCTTAAGGTTAAGATTTTCAATAAATTCTTGTTTCTGATCCTCACTTTCAGGCTTGTTGGGTTGTCTTTGAACTCCATCTGAATTCACTTCAGGTTCCCAGTTTCGCAACACCTTTACCTCTTGAAGTTCACACAATACAGACTTCGGCAGAATCTTCACCGGTTTAGCCGACATGTTGAAAATCTTAACCGGTACTCTTGAAGATTTACCCGGATGTTTAAGCTTAACAACTCGCGGACAAACTCCGATCCGGCTGGATACATTTTCAGATGGCTCCGTTATTGCAGAATCCACTGTATCGGATTTCCTTACAAACCCTGATAAAACAATCGATTCAAAGGGTTGTATGCTGATTTCTTTATCATTCGTAGGAGCGGACTATTCCAATCGGCTTTCTGTGATTGATAAAAGAAACAGCTGTTCTCCAACCACTCCTTAAGTTTCCTTCAGCGGACTGTGGTATGAACTTCAGGACATTGGTTCTCGACAATAACAGGGACTTCCAATTATAGTCTGTATTCGGAACAACAAGTACAGGTACAAGATATCCTGATTGGGACTCCTGGTACATTGACACTGCCTCGATAAACC